>NW_023045149.1:58293-147598 GCF_011762505.2 Arvicanthis niloticus | reverse complement strand
CCAGAGAGAGAAGAGTAGAACACAGGAGGGCATCTAGAGAGAGGATAAGACAGAATGGTATCCAGAGTGAGGAGAAAATAGTCGGGAATCCAGAGAGAGGAAAAGACAGAATGGCATCAGGAGAGACAAGAGAACAGAAGGGCATAGGGAGAAAGGAAAAGACAGAAGGGCATCAAGAGAGAGAAGAGGACAGAAGGGCATCCAGAGAGATGTGAAAAAAGAAGGGCATCTACAGCAAGGAGAAGACAGAAGGGCATCCAGAGAGATGAGAGGACAGAAGGGCATCCAGAGAGAGGAAAGAACAGAAGGGCCTCCAGTGAGAGGAGGAGACAGAAGGGCATCCAGAGAGAGGAGAAGACAGAAGGTCATCCGGAGAAAGGAGAGAACAGAAGGGCATCAAGAGAGGAGAAGACAGAAGGGAATCCAGAGAGAAGAAAAAAGAGAAGGGCATCCAGCGAGAGGAGAAGACAAAAAGGGAATCCAGAGAGAGGAGAGAACTCAAGGGCATCCTGAGAGAATAGAAGACAGAAGAGTATCCAGATAGAGCAGAAGACAGAAGGGCATCCAGAAAGAGGAGAGTGAAGAATGGCATCCAGAGAGAGGAGAGGACTGAAGTGATTCAGAATGAGAAGAGAACAAAAAGCCTTCAAGAGAGAGGAGAAGACAGAAAGGCATACATGGAGAGGAGAGGTCAGAAGGGCATCCAGAGAAAGGAGAGAACAGAAGGGCATCCAGAAAGAGGAGAAGACAGAAACACATCCAGAGAGAGGAGAGAACAGAATGGCCTCCAGAGAGAGGAGAAGACAGAAGGCAATCCAGAGAGAGGAGAGAACAGAAAGGCATCCAGAGAGAGGAGAGAGTAAAAGGGCATCCAGAGAGAGAGGGGAAGACAGAAGGGCATCCGGAGGGAGGAGAGAACAGAAGGGCATCCAGAAAAAGGAGAGAACAGAAGGGCATCCAGAGAGAAGAGAATAAAGAAGGGCATCCAGAGAGAGGAGAGAACAGAATGGCATCCAGAGAGAGGAGAAGACAGAAGGGCATCCAGAGAGAGGAGAGAACAGAAGGGCATTCAGAGAGAAGAGAGAGCAGAAGGGCATCCAGAGAGAGGAGAAGACAGAAGGGCATCCAGAGAGAGAAGAGAACAGAAGGGCATCCGTAAATAGGAGAAGAGAGGAGGCATCCAGATGGAGAAGAGGACCGACGGCCATCCGGAGAGAGAGTAGAGGTCAGGAGAGTATTCAGGGAGAGACGAGAACAGAAGGGTATCCAGAGAGAGGAAAGGACAAAAGTGTACCTAAAGAGAGCAGAGAACAGAAGGGCATCCAGAAGGAGGAGAAAACAGAAGGGCATCAGGAGATAGAAAAAGACAGAAGGGCATGCAGAGAGACGAGGAGACAGAATTTCCTCTAGAGGGAAGACAGAGCAGAAGGGCATGCAGAGAGAGGAGAGGAAAGGAGGGCATCCACATAAAACAGTACAGAAGGCCATACAGAGAGAGGAGAAGACAGAAGGGCATCTAGATAGAGGAGAGAACAGAAGGGCATCCAAAGAGAGAATATAGAATGGAATCCAGACAGAGCAGAATAAGAAGGGCATCTGGAGAATGAAGAGAACAGCAGGGCATTCAGAGAGAGGAGAGAGCAGAAGGGCATCCAGAGAGAGGAGAAGACATAAGGGCATCCAGAGAGAGGAGAAGACAGAAGGGCATCCAGAGAGAGAAGAGAACAGAAGGGCATCCGTAAATAGGAGAAGAGAGGAGGCATCCAGATGGAGAAGAGGACCGACGGCCATCCTGAGAGAGGAGAGGCCAGGAGGGCATTCAGGGAGAGAAGAGAACAGAAGGGCATCCAGAGAGAGAAGAGGACAAAAGGGTACCTAGAGAGAGAAGAGAACACAAGGGCATCCAGAAAGAGGAGAAGACAGAAGGGAATCAGGAGATAGGAGAAGACAGAATGGCATCCAGAGAGAGGAAGAGACAGAATTTCCTCCAGAGGGAAGAGAGAAAAGAAGGGCATGCAGAGAGAGGAGAGGAAAGGAGGGCATCCACATAAAATAGTACAGAAGGCCACACAGAGAGAGGAGAAGACAGAAGGGCATCTAGATAGAGGAGAGAATAGAAGGGCATCCAGAAAGAGGAGAAAACAGAAGGGCATCCAGAGAAAAATAAGACAAAGTAAATCCAGAGAGAGGAGAGAACAGAAGGGCATTTGGAGAGAGGAGAGAACAGAAGAGCATCAAGAGAGAAGAATAGACAGAAGGTCATCCAGAGAGAGGAGATAACAGAAATGCATTCAGAGAGAGAAGATGACAGAAGGGCATCCAGAGAGAGGAGAGGATAAAACAGCATCCAGAGAGAGCTGAAGACAGAAGTGAATCCAGAGAGAGGAGAGAACAGAAAGCCATCCAGAGAGAGAAAAAGACAGAAGGGCATCTAGAGACAGGAGAGAACAGAAGGGCATCCAGAGAGAGGAAAGATCAAAAGGGCATCCATGGAGAGGAGTGTTCAGAGGGGCATCCAGAAATAGGAGAACACAGAAACACATCCACAGAGAGGAGAATACTGAAGGGCATCCAGAGAGAGGAGAGAACAGAAAGCCATCCAGAGAGAGGAGAGAACACAAGGGCATCCAGAGAGATGAGAAGACAGAAGGGCATGTAGAGAAAGGAGAGAACAAAAGGACATCCAGAGAGAGGAGACAAAAGGAGGGCATCCAGAGAGAGAAGAAGACAGAAGGGCATGCAGAGAGAGGACTGAAGAGCATCAAGAGATAGGAGAGTACAGAAGGTCATTCAGAGGGAGGAGAGAACCAAAGGGCATCCAGAAGGAGGAGAATACAGAAGGGCACCCAGAGAGAGGAGAGGACAGAAGGGCATTCAGAGAGAGGAGAAAACTGAAGGGCATCCATAAAGAGGAGAAACAGAAGGGCTTCCAGAGGGAGGAGAGCACAGTAGCACATCTGGAATGAGAAAAAGAGAGAAGGCATCCAGATGGAGAAGAGGATAGAGGGGCATCCTGGGAGGAGAGAGGACAGAAGGGCATCCAGGAGAGAAGAGAACAGAAGGGCATCCAGAGAGAGTAGAGGACAGAAGGGCATCTAGAGAGCAGAGTATAGAAGGGCATCCAGAAAGAGGAGAAGACAGAAGGGCATCCTGAAAAAGGTGAGAACAGAAGGGCATTCAGAGACAAAAGAAGACAGAAGGGAATCTAGAGTGAGGAGAGAATTGTAGGGCATTCAGAGAGAGGAAAAGACAGAAAGGCATCAGAAGAGAGGAGAGAAGAGAAGGAAATCGGGGGAGAGGAGAAGACAGAATGGCATCCAGAGAGAGGAGATGACAGAAGTGCATCCAGAGATAGGAGAAATTAAAAAGCCAATACAGAGAGATCGGAGAACAAAAGGGCATCCAGAAAGAGGAGAAGACAGAAGAGCATCCAGAAAGAGGAGAGGACAGAAGGGCATCCAGAGAGAGGAGAAGACAGAAGGGAATCCATAGAGAGTAGAGAACAGAAGGACATCCAGAGAGAGGAGAAACCAGTAGGGTATCCAGAAAGAGGAGAGAACAGAACGAAATTCAGAGAGAGGAGAGAGCAGAAGGGAATCCAAAGAGAGGAGACGACAAAAGGGCATCCGGCATGAGGAGAGAACAAAAGGGCATCCAGAGAAAGGAGAAAACAGAAGGGCATCTGGAGAGAGGAGAGAACAGAGGGGCATCCAGAGAGAGGAGAAGACAGCAGTGCATCCGGAGAGAGCAGAGAATAGAAGGACATCCAGAAAGAGGAGAGAATAGAAGGGCATCCTGAAGGAGGAGAAGACAGAAGAGAATCCAGATGGAGGGGAGAACAGAAGGGAATTCGGAGAGAGGAGAAGACAGAAGGGCATCCAGAGAGGAGAGGACAGAAGAGCATCTGGAAAGAGAAGAGAACAGAAGGGCATCCAGAGAGAGGAGAGTATAGAAGTGCATCCAGAGAGAGTAGAGAACAGAAGGGTATCCATAGAGAGGAGAGGACAAAAGGGCATCCATAGAGAGGAGAGAACAGAAGGGCATCCAGAGAGAGGAGAAACCAGTAGGGTATCCAGAAAGAGGAGTGAACAGAATGGAATCCAGAGAAAGGAGAGAGCAGAAGGGAATCCAAAGAGAGGAGAAGACAAAAGCGCATCCAGCATGAGGAGAGAACATAAGGGCATCCAGAGAGAGGAGAGAGCAGAAGGGCATCCAGAGAAAAAAGAAAACAGAAGGGCATCTGGAGAGAGGAGAGAACAGAAGGGCATCCAGAGAGAGGAGAAGACAGACGTGCATCCGGTGAGAGGAGAGAACAGAAGGACATCCAGAAAGAGGAGAGAATAGGAGGGCATCCTGAAGGAGGAGAAGACAGAAGAGAATTCAGATAGAGGGGAGAACAGAAGGGTATTCTGAGAGAGGAGAAGACAGAAGGGCATCCAGAGAGGAGAGGACAGAAGAGCATCCAGAAAGAGAAGAGAACAGAAGGGCATCCAGAGAGAGGAGAGAACAGAAGGTCATCCGGAGAGAGAAGAGGACACAAGGGCATCCAGAGAGAGGAGAGAACAGAAGGGCATCCAGAGAGAGTAGAGAACAGAAGGGTATCCATAGAGAGGAGAGGACAAAAGTTTATCTAGTGGGAGGAGAGAACAGAAGGGCATCCAGTGAAAGGAGAAGACAGAAAGGCATCCAGAGAGAGGAGAGGAAATAAGGACATCTTAAGAGAAGAGAGAACAGAAGCACATCTAGAGAGATGAGAGAACATTATAGAATCCAGAAAGAGGAGAGAACAGAAGCCCATCCAGAGCGAGCAGAAGACTGAAGGACATCCAGAGAGAAAAGAGGACTGAAGGGCATCAGGAGAGAGAAGAAGAGAGAAGGGCATCCAGAGAGAGGAGAGGACAGAATGGCATCCAGTGACAGGAGAGAAAAGAAGGGCATCTAGAGAGAAGAGAAGACAGAAAGATATCCAGAGTGAGGAGAAAATTGTCAGGCATCCAGAGATAGGAGAAGACAGAAGGGCATCCAAAATGAGGAGAGAAAAGAAGGGTATCCAGAGAGAGGAGAGATCAGAAGGGCATTTGGAGAGAGGAGAAGACAGAAGGTCATCCAGAGAGGAGAGGACAGAAGCACATTCTGAAAGAGAAGAGAACAGAAGTGCATCCAGGGAGAGGAGAGAACGGAACATAATCCAGACAGAGTAGGTTACAGAAGGGTATCCATAGAGAGGAGAGGACAAAAGGGCATCCAGAGAGAGGAGAGAACAGAAGGGCATCCAGAGATAGGAAAAGACAGAAGGGCATCCAAAGAGAGGAGAGGACATAAGGACATCCTGAGAGAAGAGAGAACAGATGCACATCTAGAGAGATGAGAGAACATTAGAGAATCCAGAAAGAAGAGAGAACAGAAGCCCATCCAGAGAGAGTAGAAGACTGAAGGACATCCAGAGAGAGAAGAGAACTGAAGGTCATCCAGAGAGAGAAGAAGACAGAAGGGCATCCAGAGAGAGGAGAGGACAGAATGGCATCCAGTGACAGGAGAGAAGAGAAGGGCATCTAGAGAGAGGAGAAGACAGAAGGATATCCAGAGTGAGGATAAAATTGTCGGGCATCCAGAGAGAGGAGAAGACAGAAGGGCATCAGGAGAGACAAGGGAACAGAACGGCATAGGGAGAGAGGAGAAGACAGAAGGGCATCCAGAGAGAGGAGAGGACAGAAAGGCATCCAGAGGGAGGAGAGAGCAGAAGGTCATCCAGAGAGAGCAAAAGACAGAAGGGTATCCAGAGAGAGAAGAATACACAAGGGCATCCGGAGACAGGAGAGAACAGAAGGGCATACAGAGAGAGAAGAGAACAGAAGGGTATACAGAGAGAGGAGAAAACAGAAGGGCGTCCAGAGATAGGAAAGAACAGAAGTGCATCCATAAATAGGAGAAGAGAGGAGGCATCAAGATGGTGAGGCGGACCTATTAGCATCTTGAGAGAGGAAAGGACAGAAGGGTATTCAGGGAGAGAAGAGAACAGAAGGGCATGAAGAGAGAGGAGAGGACAGAAGGGTATCTAGTGAGAGCAGAGAACAAAAGGTCATCCAGAAAGAGGAGAAGACAGAAGGGCATCAGAAGATAGGAGAAGACAATAGGGCATCCAGAAAGAGGAGGAGACAGAATTTCCTCCAGAGAGAATTCAGAGCAGAAAGGAATCCAGAGACAGGAAAGGAAAGAAGGGCATCCACATAAAATAGTACAGAAGGCCATACAGAGACATGAGAAGACTGAAAGGCATCTAGATAGAGGAGAGAAGAGAAGGGCATCCAGAAAGAGTAGAGAACAGAAGGGCATCCAGAGAAGGAGAAGTTAGAGGGAATCCAGAGAGAGGAGAGAACAGAAGTGCATTTGGAGAGAGTAGAGAACAGAAGGGCATCGGGAGAGAAGAGAACACAGAAGGTCATCCAGAGAGAGGAAAGAACAGAAAAGAATCCAGAGAAAGTAGAAGACAGACGGGAAGCCGGAGATACAAGAGAACAGAGAGGCCTCCAGAGAGAATAGATGACAGAAGGGCATCGAGAGAGAGGAGAGAAGAGAAGGGCATCCAGCGAGAGGAGAAGAAAAAAAGGGAATCCAGAGAGAGTAGAGAACAGAATGGCATCCAGAGAGAGAAGAGGACAGAAGGGCATCCAGAGAGAGGAGAGGATAGAATGGCATCCAGAGAGAGGAGAAGACAGAAGTGCATCCATGCAGAGGAGAGGTCAGAAGGGCATCCAGAGAGAGGACAGAAGCGCATCCAGAGAGAGGAGAAGACAGAAACACATCCACAGAGAGGGGAGAATATTGAAGGGCATCCAGAAAGAGGAGAGAACAGAAAGCCATCCAGAGAGAGGAGAGAACAAAAGGGCATCCAGAGAGATGAGAAGACAGAAGGGCATGTAGAGAAAGGAGAGAACAAAAGGACATCCAGAGAGAGGAGACAATTGGAGGGCATCCAGAGAGAGAAGAAGACAGAAGGGCATGCAGAGAGAGGACTGAAGAGCATCAAGAGATAGGTGAGTACAGAAGGTCATTCAGAGGGAGGAGAGAACCAAAGGGCATCCAGAAGGAGGAGAATACAGAAGGGCATCCAGAGAGAGTAGAGGAGAGAAGGGCATCTAGAGAGCAGAGTATAGAAGGGCATCCAGAAAGAGGAGAAGACAGAAGGGCATCCTGAAAAAGGTGAGAACAGAAGGGCATTCAGAGACAAAAGAAGACGGAAGGGAATCTAGAGTGAGGAGAGAATTGTAGGGCATTCAGAGAGAGGAAAAGACAGAAAGGCATCAGAAGAGAGGAGAGAAGAGAAGGGGATCAGGGGAGAGGAGAAGACAGAATGGCATCCAGAGAGAGGAGATGACATAAGGGCATCCAGAGATAGGAGATATTAAAAAGCCAATACAGAGAGATCGGAGAACAAAAGGGCATCCAGAAAGAGGAGAAGACAGAAGAGCATCCAGAAAGAGGAGAGGACAGAAGAGCATCCAGAGAGAGGAGAAGACAGAAGGGAATCCATAGAGAGTAGAGAACATAAGGACATCCAGAGAGAGGAGAAACCAGTAGGGTATCCAGAAAGAGGAGAGAACAGAACGAAATTCAGAGAGAGGAGAGAGCAGAAGGGAATCCAAAGAGAGGAGACGACAAAAGGGCATCTGGCATGAGGAGAGAACAAAAGGGCATCCAGAGAAAGGAGAAAACAGAAGGGCATCTGGAGAGAGGAGAGAACAGAGGGGCATCCAGAGAGAGGAGAAGACAGCAGTGCATCCGGAGAGAGCAGAGAATAGAAGGACATCCAGAAAGAGGAGAGAATAGAAGGGCATCCTGAAGGAGGAGAAGACAGAAGAGAATCCAGATGGAGGGGAGAACAGAAGGGAATTCGGAGAGAGGAGAAGACAGAAGGGCATCCAGAGAGGAGAGGACAGAAGAGCATCTGGAAAGAGAAGAGAACAGAAGGGCATTCAGAGAGAGGAGAGTATAGAAGTGCACCCAGAGAGAGTAGAGAACAGAAGGGTATCCATAGAGAGGAGAGGACAAAAGGGCATCCATAGAGAGGAGAGAACAGAAGGGCATCCAGAGAGAGGAGAAACCAGTAGGGTATCCAGAAAGAGGAGTGAACAGAATGGAATCCAGAGAAAGGAGAGAGCAGAAGGGAATCCAAAGAGAGGAGAAGACAAAAGCGCATCCGGCATGAGGAGAGAACATAAGGGCATCCAGAGAGAGGAGAGAGCAGAAGGGCATCCAGAGAAAAAAGAAAACAGAAGGGCATCTGGAGAGAGGAGAGAACAGAAGGGCATCCAGAGAGAGGAGAAGACAGACGTGCATCTGGTGAGAGGAGAGAACAGAAGGACATCCAGAAAGAGGAGAGAATAGGAGGGCATCCTGAAGGAGGAGAAGACAGAAGAGAATTCAGATAGAGGGGAGAACAGAAGGGTATTCTGAGAGAGGAGAAGATAGAAGAGCATCCAGAGAGGAGAGGACAGAAGAGCATCCAGAAAGAGAAGAGAACAGAAGGGCATCCAGAGAGAGGAGAAAACAAAAGGTCATCCGGAGAGAGAAAAGAACACAAGGGCATCCAGAGAGAGGAGAGAACACAAGGGCATCCAGAGAGAGTAGAGAACAGAAGGGTATCCATAGAGAGGAGAGGACAAAAGTTTATCTAGTGGGAGGAGAGAACAGAAGGGCATCCAGTGAAAGGAGAAGACAGAAAGGCATCCAGAGAGAGGAGAGGATATAAGGACATCTTAAGAGAAGAGAGAACAGAAGCACATCTAGAGAGATGAGGGAACATTATAGAATCCAGAAAGAGGAGAGAACAGAAGCCCATCCAGAGCGAGCAGAAGACTGAAGGACATCCAGAGAGAAAAAAGGCCTGAAGGGCATCAGGAGGAGAAAATAGAAGGGCATCCAGAAAAAGGAGAGAACAGAAGGCCATCCAAAGAGAGGAGAAGCCAGAAGGCAATCTAGAGAGAGGAGAATACAGAAGGGCATCCAGGGAGAGTAGAAGACAGAAGGGCATCAGAAGAGAGGAGAGGAGAGAACTGCATAGGGAGAGAGGAGAAGACAAAATGGCATCCAGAGAGAGGAGAAGACAGAAGGGCATCCAGAGAGAGGAAATAACAGAACGGAACCCAGAGATATGAGAGAGCAGAAGGGAATCCAAAGAGAGGAGAAGACAAAAGGTCATCTAGAGAGAGGAGAAGACTGAAGGGAATCCATAGAGCAGAAAGAAGAGAAGGGCATCCAGAGATAGGAGAAGACAGAAGAACATCCAGAGAGAGGAGAGAACATAAGGGCATCCAGAGAGAATAGAGGACAGAAGGGCATGTAGAGAGAGCAGAGAACAGAAGATATCCAGAAAGAGGAGAAGACTGAAAGGCATTGGGAGATAGGAGAATACAGAAGGGCATCCAGAGACAGGAGAGTACAGAATGGCCTCCAGAGAGAAGAGAGAAAAGAAGGGCATCCAGAGAGAGGAGAGTTCAGAAGGGCATCCACAGAAAATAGTAAAGAAGGCCATACAGATAGAGGAGAATATAGAAGGGCATCTAGATAGAGGAGAGAACAGAATGGCATCTAGAGAGAGTAGAGAACAGAAGGGCATCTAAAGATAGCAGAGTACAGAAGGGCAACCAGAGTAGGAGAAGAAAGAGCGAATCCAGAGAGAGGAGAGAACAGAAGGGCATCAGGAGAGAGGAGAAGACAGAAGGTCATACAGAGAGAGCAGGGAACAAAAGGGCATCCAGAGACAGGAGAGAGCAGAAGGGCAACCATAGAGAGGAGTAGACAGAGGGGCCTCCAGAGAGAAGAGAGGAAAGAAGGGCATCCAGAGAGAGGAGACGTCAGAAGGGCATCCACAGAAAAGAGTAAAGAAGGCCATACAGATAGATGAGAAGACAGAAGGGCATCTAGATAGAGGAGAGAACGAAAGGGCATCTAGAGAGAAGAGAAAAGAGAAGGGTATCCAAAGAAGGAGAAGACAGAGCTAATCTAGAGAGGGGAGAGAACAGAAGGGCATTCGGAGAGAGGAGATAACAGAAGGACATCAGGAGAGAGGAGAAGACAGAAGGTCATCCAGAGAGAGGGGAGAACAGAAGGGCATCCAGAGACAGTAGAGAGCAGAAGGGCATCCAGAGAGAGGAGAAGACAGAAGGGCATCTGGAGAGAAGAGAGAATAGAAGGGCATCCAGAAAGAGGAGAGTACAGAAGGGAATCCAGAGAGAGGAGAGAACAGAAGCGCATCCCGAGGTAAAAGAAGACAGAAGGGCATTCAGAGATGGTAAAGGACAGAAGGGCATCTGTAGAGAAGAGTGGACAGAAAGGCATCCAGATAGAAGAGAGAAATTAAGGCCATCCAGAGAGACGAGAGAACACAGGGGCATCCAGAGAAAGAAGAATACTGAAGGAAATCCAGAAAGAACAGAGAAGAGACAGGCATCCAGAGAGCGGAGAAGATAGAAGGACATCCATAGAGAGGAGAGAACAGAAGGGCATCCAGAGTGATGAGGGTACAGGAGAGAATCCATAGAGAAAACAGAACAGAAAGGCAACCAGAGAGAGTAGAGGACCGAAGGGAATCCAGAGAGAGGAGAAGACAAAAGGGCATCCAGAGAGATTAGAGGACAGAAGAGCATCTGGAGTGAGGAGAGATCAGAAGGGCATCCAGAGAGAGGAGAAGACTGAATGGCATGCAGGGAGAGAAGATATAAGGACATCCGGAGAGAGGAGAGAACAGAAGGGCATCCAAAGAGTGGACAGAACAGAAGTGCATCCAGAGAGAGGAGAAGACAGAAAGGCATCCAGAGAGAGAAGATGACCAAAGGGCATCCAGAGAGAGGAGAAGATATAAGGTCCTCCATAGAGAGGAGAAAACAGAAGAACATCAAGAGCGAAGACAGAAGAGAAGGACATCCATAGAGAGGTGAGCACGGACGAGCATCCAGAGAGAAGAGAACAGAAGGGCATCCAGAGACAGGAGAAGACAGAATGGCATCCAGAGAGAGGAGAGAAGAGAAGTGCATCTGGAGAGAGGAGAGAACCGAAGGGCATCCAGAGAGAGGAGAAGACAGAAGGGCATTCAGATATAGGAGAGTACAGAATGGACTCCAGAGAGAAGAGAAGACAGATGGGCATCCAGATAAAGGAGAGAACAGAAGGGAATCCAGAGAGAGAACCAAATAGAAAGGCAAACAGAGAGAGGAGAAGACTGAAGGGCATCCAGAGAGAGGAGAAGAAAAAAGGGCATGCAGAGAGATGAGACTACAGGAGAGAATCCATAGAGAGGAGAGAACAGAAAGGCAACAAGAGATAGTAAAGGACAGAAGTGATTCCAGAGAGTGGAGAGGACAGAAGGGCATCCAGAGAGAGTAGAGGACAGAAGGGCATCAAAAGAGATGAGAGGACAGAAAGGCATCAGGAGAGAGGAGAGAACAGAAGGGCATCCACAGAGAGGAGAGAACAGAAGGGCATCCAGAGAGAAGAGAAGTCAGAAGGGCATCCAGAGAGAGGAGAGAAAAGAAGGGCATCCAGAGAGAGGAGAGAAATGATGGGCATCCAGAGAGAGGAGAGAACAGAAGGGCATTCATAGAGAGGAGAGTACAGAAGGGCCTCCAGAGAGAAGAGAAGACAGATGGGCATCCAGATTGAGGAGAGAACAGAAGGTCATCCAGAAAGAGGAAAGAACAGAAATGCATCCAGAGAGAGGAGAAGACAGAAGAGCATCCAGAGAGAGGAGAGAACAGATGTGCATCCAGAGAAAGGAGATACCAGATGGATATTCAGAGACAGGAGTGTACAGAATGGCCTCCAGAGAGAAGAGAAGACAGATGGGCATCCAGATAAAGGAGAGAACAGAAGGGAATCCAGAGAGAGAACCAAATAGAAAGGCAAACAGAGAGAGGAGAAGACTGAAAAGCATTCAGAGAGAGGAGAGGACAAAAGGGTATGCAGAGAGATGAGAGTACAGGAGAGAATCCATAGAGAGAAGAGAACAGAAAGGCAACCAGAAATAGTAAAGGACAGAATTGAATCCAGAGAGTAAAGAGGACAGAAGAGCATCAATAGAGAGTAGAGGACAGAAGGGCATCAAGAGAAAGGAGAAGACAGAAGGGCATCCAAAATGAGTTGAGCACAGAAGGCATCCAGAGAGAAGAGAGCAGAAGGGCATATAGAGAGAGGAAAAGACAGAAGGGCATCCAGAGAGATGAGAGGACAGAAAGGCATCAGGAGAGAGGAGAGAACAGAAGGGAATCCAGAGAGAGGAGAGAACAGGAGGGTATCAAGAGATAAAAGAAGGTAGAGGGGGCATTCAGAGATAGGAGAGGACAGAGGGGCATCTGGAGAGAAGAGCAGACAGAAGTCCATCCAGATAGTAGAGACAAATTAAGGCCATCCCCAGAGACGAGAGAACAGAAGGGCATCCAGAGCGAGGAGAAGACTGAAGGGCATCCAGAGAGAAGAGAAGACAGATCAGATGGGCATCCGGATAGAGGAGAGAACAGAAGGGAATCCAGAGAGAGAACCAAATAGAAAGGCATCCAGAGAGAGGAGAAGACAGAAGGGCATCCAGAGAGAGGAGAGGACAGAAGGGCATCCAGAGAGATGAGAGTACAGGAGACACCCATAGAGAGAAGAGAACAGAAAGGCAACCAGAGATATTAAAGGACAGAAGTGAAATCGGAGAGAGGAGAGGACAGAAGGGCATCCAGAGGGAGGAGAGAACAGAAGGACATCAAGAGATAGGGGAAGACAGAAGGACATCCAAAGAGAGTTGAGCACAGGTCATTAAGAGAGAAGAGAAAAGAAGGGCATCAAGAGAGAGGAAAATACAGAGGGATATCCATGGAGAGGAGAGGAAACAAGGGCATCCAGAGAGATGAGAGAACAAAAGATCTTCCATAGATAGGAGAGAACAGAATCGAATGCAGAGAGATGAGCGAACAGAAGATCATCCAGAGAGAGAAGAGAACAGAAGGGCATCCAGAGAAAGGAGCTAAAGAAGGGCATCCAGATAGAGGAGAGTGTAGGGTGCCGCGGCTAGCAGTGATAGCATCCGGCATTACAAGATGGCGCTGGCATCCTGTGCTCTCACAAGTAAACAACTAACTGCGCAGGTGCAAGAGGCAAAAGCGCGCCAAACCACTGCCAATCCCGAGGTGTAACAAGGGGTGATGATTGAACAGCCAATCAGAAGTGAACACGCCACTCTAGGGTACATATAGCAGTGCCTTCCCCGTGGTTGGGGTCTTTCCACTTCTGCTGATACAAGAATAAAACCTCACTGTAGTAACCTCCCGAACACTGCCTCAGATGTCTCTTTTGGGGGTGAAGGGGACACAGAAGGGGCGCGTGGAATATCTGGTGCCGAAACTCGGGAAGGAACAAACCATCCGGTGCCGGGGAGAGACCCCACTAGACTCGGGGTGGGTTAAAAGACTACAGGATCGAGGTACCTCTGAGAGGTATGCTTGGGGTGGAAGCCTTGGTTGTGAGCGGATTCTCACTCATTGCTGTCACTGCACTAGTTGGCCTCTTGCTTGCACTGCTTTTGCTTTTAGCGTATTCGTATTGTGAGGATCCAGCTTGCAGCACAGCTATTAGGGCAAGTCAAGAGGTTTCAGGAGAGTTCCACTCCAGTGTATCAGAAACAGAGTGTGTTAGCCGGCATCAGGCCAAGGAGCCTGGGGATCAGGCCAAGGAGCCTGGAGATCAGGCCAAGGAGCCTGGGGAAATAGATGAGGCCAAGGAGCCTGGAAAGGAGAAGCAGGCAAAAAAGCCTGGGCAACAGAGACAGGCCAAGGAGCTTGGTCAAAGAAAAGAGTACTCAAAAGGAACAGGAGCCACTGCAGGGCCTGTTAAGGTTAAGGACCCTTCACCGGCTGGTGAAGATAGAGTGGAGGTTGGGGGGGACACCCCTATACCCCATTAAGGAGCCTGCCTCCATAGACCTTAGCAGCTCTGAAGAAGGAATCCTAGAGGAGGAAGCAGCCGCCTATGCAAAAAATACCTTTTCTGAGATAAGACTAAGAAAGACCTTGAGCCCCTCGGCCCCGCCCTTGCCTCTGGCCTATGCCCTAGGCAGCGTCTCTAATTCATTTCTCAGCCCAGGAGATTGGAGACAGCTACAGCTTGCATTTCCGGTCTTTGAAGTGGCAGAAGGAGCACGTGTTCATGCCCTAGTAGAGTATAGGCAGGTCAAAAAATTAGCTGAGGCAGTACATGCATATGGAATTGGGGCTAATTTTACCATATCTCAAGTGGAGAGGTTAAGTACAGCTGCTATGACACCAGGAGACTGGCAGGACACAGTGAAGTCGGTACTTAACAATATGGGCCAATACCTAGAGTGGAAGGCCTTGTGGCACGAGGCACTGCAAGCACAAGCCAGGATTAATGCAAACACTGAGGGACAACAATTATGGACTTTTGACATGCTGCCTGGAGTTGGCATACACACGAACGACCAGACCACTCACCCTTGGCAGGTATACGCACACATAGTGACAGCTGCTGTTAAGGCCTGGAAGTCTCTCCCCATTCAAGAAGGCAGTAACCTTTATTTGTCCAAGATAATTCAGACATCTAATGAGTCCTTCTCTGACTTTGTGGCCCACATGACTGAGGCAGCTGGCAGAATCTTTGGGGAACCAGAGCAAGTCATGCCATTAATTGAACAGATGATCTTTGAAAATGCCACAGCTGAATGCCGTGCAGCCGTTGGTCCTCTGAGAGCCAAGGGATTACAAGAATGGTTAAGAATCTGTCGCTTCTTGGGAGGTTCCCTTACTAATACAGGACTTGCGGCAGCAAATTTAGAGATGGCTGCTGTCCTTCTCCAAGGTCAGGGACGCGATAGACCCCCGCCATGGCCAGGGAGGGGAGCTGTCTGTGTTTTTTTCACAGGGTGAAGACAATCCAGTTTGGGTCCCCACTCGGCTGGTGTAGATCGTGAAGAATGAAGCTAGATTGTAAGATAACGGCTCTGATTCTCCTGATGCTGATGTTTGATTTGGGGATAAGTATACCACTATGGGCCATAGTTAGATCTTGGCCCGTTCCCATGCCAGTATATTCAAATTCTGCAGTGCTGCCATTGTTTACAACTACTGAGTGTTACATGGATGCCCCATGCTCTCGGCACACCCACCAGCAGCCTGAGTTATATAATGCTACAAGTTTTCCATTAAACTTTACACTTTGTTTTGTGGCAGCAAACAAGGATAATAAGACAGGTGAACTGCATACACCTTGTATGATTCTTAACAAAGCTACTCTTGCTAATTGGGTGGATCCTGTGACTTACAGTAAGGTGGAGACAGGAGTGCTAGGGGCTGTCTTGAATCAGATTACTTCAGGACAGATGGAAGGACCAGAAAATGTCAGTCTGAATTAATCAGCACCTATAAACATTACCACCACCACGATTAGAAGTAATGTTACTATAATTAAGAGGTCCAACTGGCATACCAATAATGCCACTTTGCAACAGATGATACCATGGTACTATCCAGATTTGTCCTTTCCAGTGGTGTTTTCACCTTGCCAGTCTAAGATTAAACTCAAGAAACAAATTGCCAGAGGATTTAATTTATCCCCTCCTCTCGATTTGCCTATAATGAATAATACAGGTAAGAGCACTGGCATAGAAAATATTTGGCCCTTTTATCATTGGGTGTTGAGTAATGAGGCTGGAGCTAGTGCCAGTGTATCTGCCTTTGCCTTGAATGGTATATTTCATGAGGTACAAAATGTTTCAGCTACACGATCTAATATCTCTAGCCATTTAAATAACATTAAAATTAATAAGGTGTTTAGGAATGCATCTGCACAACCGGTGTCGGTGTGTGTGGACCCCCCATTTTTATTTATGTTATCCAACTTTCAAAATAATTCTGATATCTTGGATTGTAAGAATGTTACATGCTTTTTGGCACAATGCTGGAATGGATCATTAGACCTAGCCTTGGTTGTGCACGTGCCTACCTTTGTGCCCATTCCAGTAGAAGCCGATCCTGAAACTTTCCCTATTACATCATTAATAAGACATAAAAGAGACTTTGGCATTACTGCAGCCATTGTCACTGCTGTTGCCATCTCTGCAGCTGCAGCTGTGACAGTCAGCATAGCCTTGGCTAATCAAGTTACAGCAGCTACTGTTGTTAATCAAATTTCAGAAAGGACTTCTGAGGCTTTGACCACTCTACAGAAAGTGGATGCACACTTGGCATCAGACATTCTGTTGGTCAATCAGAGAGCTGATTTGCTCCAAGCCCATGTGGAGCAGCTCATGGATGTGGTTCAAATGAGCTGCGTGTCAGCAACCCCACATCTATGTATTACACCTCTGAGATTTGTGAATGATGCACTTGTTCAAAGCCATAATCTTTCTGCTTATTTACAAGGGAGTTGAACTGGGGAGCTGGACCAGATGCAGCAGCAATTGCAGATTAGGATCTTGAGCCTTGATGGAGCGCGGGTGGACCCTGTTACCCTTGGTGATTTTACTTCTTGAATTTCTTCTTCCTTTTTCTTTCTTTAAGGAAAGGGTGGGGATAGGCCTGTTTCATGCAGCCCTATCTTGTGGATTAGTGTTCATGTTATGGTTGGTCTGCAAGCTCAGAGCCCAACAAAAACGTGACAAGGCCACTATTGCACAAGCACTCACAGCCTTGGAGCAAGGATCTCCCCCTGAAATTTGGCTATTTATGCTAAGAAAGTAACTGATGACTGAGACCCTCAGTCGATGCACCCCAAGGGTTCAGCCCATTGCACTGGGTCGATGAGAGGTCTAAGTCCAGCCAGCCCTTGCCTGAATAACTGTGGTACCTGAATATTTAGAGGTGTTTGTGATTGGGTACTCGACAGGGAATGTTCCACGAGTGTGGATAGATTTCCCGAAATTATGCCTGGTTGCACAAAGGTTTGATGCCAAAACCTCCTCTACATGTGAGGACGGCCGCCGGGCCCTCCAGAGTGGAGGCTCCCTTTCCCCATCAAAAGGCATCGAGATGGGTATGGGAAGTATTACTCATTGCACGACAACAAGAGAAGAAACCAATTACAATATCTCATTTTGCACAGGGGATCAGTCCTCTGCTTTCCCTCACTGAGTTGGTGCTGCGATTGATAGGCAAAAGGCTGTTCCATCTTAATAATATAGATAGGGGGAGATGTAGGGAGCTGCAGTTAGCGGTGATAGCATCCACCATTACAAGATGGCACTGGCATCCTGTGCTCTCACAAGTAAACAACTACAGAAGGGCATCCAGAGAGAGGAGAGGACAGAATGGCCTCCAGAGAGAAGAGAGAAAAGAAGGGCATCCAGAGAGTGCAGAGGGCAGAAGGGCATCCACAGAAAAGAGTAAAGAAGACCATACAGAAAGAGGAGAAGACAGAAGGGCATCTAGATAGAGGAGAGAACAAAAGGGCATCTAGAGAGAGGAGAGAACAGAATGGCAACCAGAGAGAGGAGAAGACAGAATGGCTTCCACAGAGAGGAGAGAACAAAAGGTCATCCATAAAGAGGAGAAGAGAGAAGGAATCTAGATGGAGAAGAGGACAGACGGGCATCCTGAGAGAGTAGAGGACAGAAGGGCATCCACGGAGAGAAGAGAACAGAAGGTCTTCCAGAGAGAAGAGAAGACAGAAGGGAATCCAGAGAGAGGAGAGAACTCAAGGTCATCCAGAGAGAGAAGAGAACCCAAGGGCATCCAGAGAGATTAGAGAACAGAATGGCATCCAGAGAGAGGATACAACAGAAGGGTATCCAGAGACAGGAGCAGACAAAAGGGCATCCAGAGAGAGGAGAGAACAGAATGTCAACTGGAGAAAGGAGAAGACAGAAGGGCATCCAGAGAGAGGAGAGGACAGAAGGACATCCCGTGTAAAGAAAGAACAGAAGCACATCCAGAGAGAAGAGAGAACAGGAGAGAATGCAGAAAGAGCAGAGAACAGAAGCCCACCCAGAGAGAGCAGAAGACTGAAGGACATCCAGAGAGAGAAGCAGACTGAAGGGCATCTGCAGAAAGGAGAACACAGAAGGGCATCCAGAGAGAGAAGAGGACAGAATGGCATCCAGTGAGAGGAGAGAACAGAAAGGCATCTAGAGAGAGGAGAAGACAGAAAGGTATCCAGAGTGAGGAGAAAATGTTCGGGAATCCAGATAGTGCAGAAAACAGAAGGGCATCAGGAGAGACAAGAGAACAGAAGGGCATAGTCAGAGAGAAGACAGAAGGGCATCCAGAGAGAGGAGAGCACAGAAGGGCTTCCAGAGAAATGCGAGTACAGAGAGGCATCCATAGAGAATACAGGACAGAAGGGCATCTAGAGAGAGGAGAGGAGAGAAGGGCATCCAGCAAGAGCTTCAGACAAAAAGGTAATCCAGAGAGAGGTGAGAACATAAGGGCATCCATTTTGAGGAGAGGACAGAAGGGCATCCATTTTGAGGAGAGGACAGGAGGGCATCCAGAGAGAGGAGAGTTAAGAAGGGCACCCAGAGAGAGGAGAGGACAGAGGAATCCAGAGAGAGGAGAGAACAGAAAGCCATTCCGAGAGAGAAGACAGTAGGGAATCCATGGAGAGAAAAATTCAGAAGGGCATCCAGAGTGAGGAGAGGACAGAAGGACATCCCATAAGAAGAGAGAACAGAAGCGCATCCAGAGAGATGAGAGAACAGGAGAGAATCTAGAAAGAGGGGAGAACAGAAGCCCATCCAGAGAGAGGAGAAGACTGACGGACATCCAGAGAGTGAAGAGGACTGAAGGGCATCTGGAGAGAGGAGAAGACAGAAAGGCATCCTGAGAGAGGAGAGTACAGAATGGCATCCAGTGAGTGGAGAGAACAGAAGGGCATCTAGAAATATGAGAAGACAGAATGATCTCCAGAGTGAGGAGAAAATTGTCGGGCATCCAGAGATAGGAGAAGACAGAAGGACATCCAGGGAGAGTAGAGAATAAAACGGTATCCAGAGATCAGAGAAGACAGAAGAACACCCAGAGAGAGGAGAAAACTTAAGGGCATCCAGAGAGAATAGAGAACAGAAGGACATGTAGAGAGAGCAGAGGATAGAAGGGTACCAGGAAAAAGGAGAAGACAGAAGGGCATCGGGTATAGGATAAGAAAGAAGTGCATCCAGAGAGAGGCGAGGACAGAATGGCCTCCAGAGAGAAAAGATTAAAGAAGGGCATCCAGAGAGAGGAGAGAACAGAAGCGCATCCATATAGATGAGAGAACAGGAGGGAATGCAGAAAGAGGAGAGAACAGAAGCCCATCCAGAGAGAGCAGAAGAGTGAAGGACATCTAGAGAGAGAAGAGGACTGAAGGACATCCAGAGAGAGGAGAAGACAGAAGGGCATCTGGAGAGAGCAGAACACAGAAGGGCATCTAGAGAAAGGAGAAGACAGAAGGGCATCTAGATAGAGGAGAGAACAGAAGGGCATCCAGAGAGAGGAGAGAGCAGAAGGGCATCCAGAGAGAGGAGAAGACAGAAGGGCATCCATAGAGAGGAGAGAACATAAGGGCCTCCAGAGAAAGAAGAATACAGTGGGGATGCCAGAGAGATGAGAGAACAGAAGGGCATAGTGAGAGAGGAGAGCACAGAAGAGCATCCAGAGAGACAAGAGAACAGAAAGGCATCCAGAGCGAATAGAGGACAGAAGGGCATCTAGAGAGAGGAGAGAAGAGAAGGGAATCCAGAGAGAGGAGAGAACAGAAGGGCATCCACAGAGATGAGAGTACAAAAGGGCATCCAGAGAGAGGAGAGTACAGAAGGGATCCAGAGAGAGGAGAGAAAAGAAAGCCATCCAGAGATAGGAAAAGACAAAAGGACATCTAGAGAGAGGAGAGAACAAAAGGGCATCCAGAGAGAGGAGAGATCAGAAGGGCATCCATGGAGAGGAGAGTTCAGAAGGGCATACAGAGAGCAGAGAAGACAGAAATGAATCCAGAGAGAGGAGAGAACATAAGGGCATCCAGAGAGATGAGTGGAGATGTCGCGCCCCGCTTGTCCAGCAAGGAAGACGCGACAAACCGGATCCTTCTCAAGAGCCTTTATTGTGGAAGCGCTCTTTTAGATTTCCTGGGAGAGACTTTGAATGCCCAGAACTGGCTGTTTATATACCCTCAGCCCTGGGCAGGGCAAAGCGCATGGAGGTGCTCGATTGGTCAATTTGCAGTGCCTCATATGCATACACCTCAGCATACCCCACCCGGGAGGGGGTAATTGGCCAGGTTAGTGGTACCCTAGTGGTACCTCATTTGCATGCCCCGTTCGGGAGGGACTGGAGTCAAATTCCAAAGTGCACTGCGCAGTGCACTGGTAGTCACTACCTGAGCCTAAGCAGCTGCCATCTTGGATTGCACATCAGAGCGGCTGATGTGCAAATGCCAGTCAAAGCGGCAGCGCTGTCAGCTGACAGACCTGCGGCTCATTTAGTCAGCCATCAGGGCTGCAGCTCTGTTTAGTCAGCTGTCAGGTCTGTGGCTCCATTTAGTCCACAGTCAGGTTGGTGGCTTACATCTCCCCCTTTTTTTTATTGCAAACCCTGAGTCATAGACCCAGTACATGATAGTTGCCCTATGAGTGTAGTTGTACAGTGAGGGAAAGCAGAGGCCTGATCCCCTGTGCAAGATGAGATCTTGTAGTGGGTTTCCTTCCCATACCCAAATCGATGCCTTTTGACGGGGAAAGGGAGCCTCCGCCCTGGGGCGCCACCAGGAGTTGAGGTTTTTGGCATCAAACCTTTGTGCAATCAGTCATACTTTTGGAAAATCTATCCATACTCGTGGAACATTCCCTGTCGAGTACCCACTTGCAAACACCTCAAACTGCCAGTAGAGCAATCCTAAAGGGCTCGTATCTATGAAACCAGCTCATATTTCCTTCAGGGTTGCTAGCCAAACATGGGGAGGTTCACCATTCTCGATGGTGGCCAAGGCTTGGTAGACTACGGATTTGTGCCTGGCATGGTCTCTCTTTAGTTTACATAGAAGCCACATGCAAAATACACAACTGGCCAACACCATGGCTCCCCAAACCAGGACTCCTGCCCACTCTTTAAGATGAAACAGTTCCAGCAATCCACACAGCAAGTCCTCTGGTGAGACTAGAGTCTAAGAGAGTGGAGTTCACTGTCACAATGGCTATCTGCAACTGCCTCATCAAACTTTCAAAGTCCGCTGACCAATTACCTGTCAAAAAACTAGAGAGCTGACGAGACAGATTAGTAGCTTGAATATAGTTTTGATATTGAACAGCAGTAATACACAATGCAGCATATTTCCATTCACATCCAATTTGTCCCAACTGCCACAGTGCATCCACCTGCTCTTGGACAAGGTCAATTATTTGACTGAGTCCTCCTTTTAGTTGGACATTTAAGGATGCTTGTAACTCAATGGGAAACTTCCAATGGAGATTATATAGCTTGTGGAAGTGAAAACAACTCTCTTTACCTGCCTCCCAAACCATTTCCTCAGAGAATCAACTCAGAACGAAAAGCAAGTAGCTATCAACAAAGTGGAGGTGCCACTGCTAACCCTGCAGCCACTGCGCCCTCACCACAGCTCTCAAGTGAGATTGAGCACCTCATGAGTCAGGGCTATTCCTACCAGGACATTCAGAAAGCTTTGGTCATTGCCCACAACATTGAGATGGCCAAAAACATCCTCTGGGAATTTGTTTCTATTTCTACTCCTGCCCATGTAGCCACTTAGCACATCTCTCCCTGCCATGGCTTCAGAGGACCCATGAGCCGGGCTCTTACTCAAGGAACACCTAGGAAAGCAGTGGCTTCTTTTGGGATGTCACAATGAGGTCCTGCCTTTTCTGTGGGGTTTTATTAAATAGTAACCTACCACAGGAACAGCACAGAAAGCAGTAGAAGTGCTGTCCTGTGGCCCTAGTTAAGGACTTAAGACTTTGCTAACAGTTAAGAGTGTGTTAGACAAAGACTGGAAAGAAGATGACACGAATGAATTTGTCAGTGCTGTGTGTTGGTGGGCACTGTCAGACGGGGAGTCCAATGTGCTGATTGCTGCTAACAGCCAGGGTACAATTAAGGAACAGCTGTGCAGAGATGCAAACTTGTGAATGTAACCATTTTCCTCCCCTCCAGAGAACTACAGGCTGCTGCCAGCCTTCCCCAGCTCAGATGTTCCCCGATTCCCACACACGAGGCTGTCAGGCTTCCTGTCAGCTGCAGCTAGCCCCTGGCCTTCTCCCACTGTTTACAGATGTATGTTCTCTTGGGGTGCAGCCATAACCAAATCCCCCTTTTGTTTTAAAAAACATTCTTTAAGCATAGTGTTGGAAGCATTCAGTCTATCCCCAGTATGTCTATCAGTGCCAGCAGCTAAAGCAGAAGTGTTAATAGTCTTCCAGATGCATGGGATGGCAAGTTTAAGCTAGACATGATGGACAAACACCTCCTCAGATTAGATAAAGATTCTGAAACTCAGCATAACAATTTTGTTGCAGAAATGGAGAAACTTATTAAGAAACACCAAGCTGCTATGGAAAAAGAGGCTAAGGTGATGGCCAATGAGAAGAAAAAAATTTTATACCCCATGAGATCTGCCCCCAATCATTACAAAGGGTGACAGATCTGTGCAGCTACCTTTCACTCCACAAAGCAACCACACATCAAAAGGATTAGCAGGCATAGCTATCCTGCCGAGTAAAATTAAGGCCAGCATAGGTGGCATAAAAACTTGTACCAATATCTGGAGAAAGGTAAAAAACCTTCTTTTTTGTTTTATGCTAATAAGTATGATGCTCCACAGCAGAGCGACCAATTACATTAAGTTGTTCTCTCGGGTCACTGTCGTTTGAAATGCCCAGGTTTCCTGCAAGTAAACCATGCTTTGGTTCTCTCTATTCATCTTGCAGCTTGTAGAATGGCAGCTGCTAATCCTGCATTGGACAAAGGGCCTCTTATTTCCCTGCATGCCTTCATCCATGCCTGCAATCCTTTAGCCTTCCATGGAGTGATAGCATTCCTACATTCCTTCGTACACTGCTCATAGATAAGCTGTTCTATCAATGGCATGGCTGTATCTGGGTCGCCAAAAATCCTCTCTGCTGCCTCTATCATTCTTGCTACAAAGTCAGAAAATGGCTCTGTGGGCTCCTGGATGACCTTTGTTAGGTTTCCTGATACCTCTCCTTTGTTGGGCAGGGTATGGCCATGGCATTAATATGGCTGTAAACTGGTATGGGATAACCTGTCTGATTTGCTGCCCATTGACCCTGACCCATTAACATGTCAAAGGACCATGCATCTTGGCCATCGATTTGGTTGGCCTGAGCCTGGCTTTGAGCATACTCGATATACAGGGCCTTCCAGTTCAAATACTGACCCATAGTTAAGCAGGCTTTAACTGTGCTCATCCAATCAGATGGGGTCATAGTACGCAAGGTTAATCTTTCTAACAATGCTTGAGTAAAACATGCATTAATCCCATACGCCTGTATGGACTCAGCCAAGGCCTTTAGTTGCTTAAACTTCCTCATGAGGTGGCGTTCCTGCAGGTGGCACACTAGGTGCTGCCCAGGGTGGCGGATTAAGCCCACTCCCATCTGTTCTCCCCTCTTCCTGTTTCTTTCTTGAAAGATTCATTGATTTTATTTTGGCTAGGAACTCTTTCAGCTCCTCCTCCATTTTGTCTAACTTATCCTCTTCCTGTTTATCCTTGGCCTTACTGATGTTTCCCCGATCAAGATTATATCTTTTTTATATATCCTTAGAGGCTCCCCTTTCGAGCTCCGCTTCTTCCTCAGAAGCTAACCCCGACTCATCTGAAGTCTCTAATTCTTTCAAAGAGGGGTAAATCCCTGTGGATCCCTCTTCCCTTTTCTCCTTTTTATCCTTTTCAGGCCATTTAGGCTGGTCTTTGGCTCTGCTAGCTTTTCCGTTTTCTTTATCTTTGTACCCCTTATCCTCTTTTTTCTCCTTAAAGGCCCTTTCCTCTTCTGACATGCTCTCCTGATGCTCTTGAAACAATTTCTGTCCTGCTTTCACATCCTTAACACATCTTTTATCCTCCAAGCAGGAGCATATTATGCGCCAAAGGGGCCTCACTCCAGGTTTCAATGACCCTTCCTCAGCCTCCCTATCAAGCTCTTGACCCAATTTCTCCCATGAGCCAATGGTTAGAGACCCTGTGAGCGCGAACCATGGGGCTACTCAGTCTATTTCATGTAGAAAGCCCTCTAGGACTTTTCTTTTTATATCAAGGTGTTGTTGCTCAAGGAGCTCTTGCAGCACGCTCAAGAATTGGCTGGATTGAGTATTCCTCCATGTTACTCAGCTACTTGAGGTTTACACACGAGTGGACAGGCGGAGTTGTCTTGCCCCGTCTGTCTTAATCAAACATTGGGCTTATATTGTCCCATTCCCTCAGGAACTTTCTTTTGCGCAAATTGCCACTAGACTGTGGACTTCTGAACTGCCTCTTTACTGAGGACTTCTGAACTGCCTCTTTTCTGAGGTCTTCTGAGGTGCCTCTTTACCGAGGTCTTCTGAATCCAGATTTTCTTTCTGAGGACCTTTTCTTATTATCCCATTTGACCTGGGAACTTACCAGTACCACCCATTCTCAGGGTGAAGAGTTCTGAATCCGCGAGAATTTCTCCTCGGGTCCCCCATGCTCAGTTTCTTCTTCTTTCTTCGGTCCTCTGCCCCGGGTTTCTTCTTTTTTCTTTCTTCGTTTCTTCTTTCTTTGTTTCTTCTTTCTTCATTTCTTCTTTCTTCTTTTCTCCTTTCTTCTTTTCTTCTTTATTCGTTCCCTGGTTTTGGCACCACTTTGTCACGCCTCGCTTGTCCAGCAAGGAAGATGCGACAAACCGGAGCCTTCTCAACAGCCTTTATTGTGGAAGCGCTCTTTTAGATTTCCTGAGAGACTTTGAAGGCCCAGAACGGGCTGCTTACATACCCTCAGCCCTGGGTGGTGCAAAGCACATGGAGGTGCTCGATTGGTCAATTTGCAGTGCCTCATATGCATACACCTCAGCATACCCCGCCTGGGAAAGGGTAATTGGCCAGATTCATGGTATCCTAGTGGTACCTCATTTGCATGCCCCATTCGGGAGGGGCTGGAGTCAAATTCCAAAGTGCACTGTGCAGTGCACTTGTAGTCACTACCTGAGCCTAAGCAGCCGTCATCTTGGATTGCATGTCAGAGCAGCTAATGCACGAATGCCAGTCAAAGCGGCAGCGCTGTCAGCCACTTTGAGGCTTTGTAGCTGCTTCAGTCATTCAGAGAGAGGAGAGAATAGAACGGCAACCAGAGAAAGAAGACAGAAGGGCATCAAGAGTGAGGAGAGGACAGAAGGACATCCTGAGAGAAAAGATGACAGCAGGGCATCCAGAGAGATGAGAGAACAGCAGAGAATCCAGAAAAAGGAGAGAACAGAAGCCTATCCAGAGAGAGCAGAAGACTGAATGACATCCAGAGAGAGAAGATTACAGAAGGTGATCCAGAGAGAAGAGAGGACAGAAGGGCATTCAGAGAGAGTTGAGGACACAATGGCATCCAGTTTTATGAGAGAACAGAAGGGCATCTAGAGAGAGCAGAAGACAGAAGGTTATCCAGAGTGAGGAGAAAATAGTCGGGCATCCGGAGAGAGGAGAAAACAGAAGGACATTGGGAGAGAAGAGAGAAAAGAAGGGCATAGGGAGAAAGGAGAAGACAGAAGAGCATCCAGAGAGAGGAAAGAATAGAAAGGCATCCAGAGAGAATAGAGGACAGAAGGGCATCTAGAGAGAGGAGAGAAGAGAAGGGCATCCAGAGAGAGGTGAAGACAAAAAGGAAATGCAGAGAGAGGAGAGAACAGAACGGCATCCAGAGATAGGAGAGGAAAGAAGGGCTTCCAGTGAGAGGAGAGTGAAGAATGGCATCCAGATATAGCAGAGGACAGAAGGGATCCAGAGAGAGGAGAGAACAGAAAGCCATCCAGACAGAGGAGAAGACAGAAGGGCATCCCGAGAGAGGAGAGGACAGAATGGCCTCCAGAGAGAAGAGAGAGCAGAAGGGCATCCAGAGAAAGGAGAGGGCAGAGGGGCATCCACAGAAAAGAGTAAAGAAGGCCATACAGAGAGAGGAGAGGACAGATGGGCATCCAGATAGAGGAGAGAACAGAAGGGCATCTAGAGAGAGGAAAGAACAGAAGTGCATCCAGAGAGTGGAGAAGACAGTAGGGATTCCAAAGAGAGGAGAGAACAGAAGGGCATACGGAAAGAGGAGAAGAAAGAAGTCATCTAGATCTAGAAGAGGACAGACGGGCAACCTGAAAGAGGTGAGGACAGAAGGGCATCCAGAGAAAGGAGAGTGAAGAAGGGCATCCAGAGAGAGGAGAGGACAGAAGGGATCCAGAGACAGGAGAGAACAGAAAGCCATCCAGAGAGAGGAGAAGACAGAGGGCATCCATGGAGAGAAGGGGTCAAAAGGACATCCAGAGAGAGGAGAAAACAGAGAGGCATCCAGAGATAATAGAGTACAGAAGGGCATCCAGAGAGAGGAGAGTGAAGAAGGGCTTCCAGAGAGAGGAGAGGACAGAAGGGGATCCAGAAATAGGTGAGGGCATAAGGGCATTCGGAGAAAGGAGAGTGAAAAAGGGCATCCAGAGAGAGGAGAGGACAAAAGGGATCCAGTAAGAGAAGAGAACAGAAAGCTATCCAGAGAGAGGAGGAAACAGAAGGGCATCCATGGACAGAAGAGTTCACATGGGTATTCAGAGAGAGGAGAGAACAGAAGGGCATCCAGGAGAGAAGAGAACAGAAGGGCATCCAGAGAGAGAAGAGGACAGAAGAGCATCAAGAGATAAAAGAAGACAGAAGGGCATCCAGAGAGAGGAGAAGACAGAAGAGCATCCAGATGGAGGAGAGCGAAGAAGGGCATCCAGAGTGAGGAAAGGAAAGAAGGGATCCAGAGAGAGGAAAGAACAGGAGAGAATCTAGACAGAGGAGAGAACAGAAGCCCATCCAGAGAGAGCAGAAGACTGAAGGACATCTAGAGAGAGAAAAGGACAGAAGGGCATCGAAAGAGAGGAGAGGACAGATGGGCATCCAGTGAGATGAGAGAACAGAAGGGCATCTAGAGAGAGGAGAAGACAGAAGGGTATCCAGAGTGAGGAGAAAATTTTCGGGCATCCAGAGAGAGGAGAAAACAGAAGGGCATCGGGAGAGAAGAGAGAAAAGAAGGGCATAGGGAGAAAGGAGAAGACAGAAGGTCATCCAGAGAGAGGAGAGGACAGAGGGGCATCCAAAGAGAGGAGGGCACAGAAGGGCGTTCAGAGAGACAAGAGAACAGAAAGGCATCCAAATAAAATAGAGTACAGAAGGGCATCTAGAGAGAGGAGAGAAAAGAACGGCATGTAGAGAGAAGAGAATACAAAAAGGGAATCCAGAGAGAGGAGAGAACAAGAGGGCAACCAGAGAGAGGAGAGGACAGAAGGGCATCCAGAGAGAGGAGAGAACAGAAGGATATGCAGAGAGAGGAGAGTTGAGAAGGGCATCCAGAGAGAAGAAAGGACAGAAAGGCATCCAGAGAAAGGAGAGGACACAAGGGAATCCAGAGAGAGTAGAGTGGAGAAGGACATTCAGAGAGAGGAGAAAACAGAAGGTCGTACAGAGAGAGGAGCGAACAGAAGGGCATCTGTAAATAGGAGAAGAGAGGAGGCATCCAGATGGAGAAGAGGACCGACGGGCATCCTGAGAGTGTAGAGGACATTAGGGCATTCAGGGAGAGAAGAGAACAGAAGGGCATCCAGAGAGAGTAGAGGACACAAGGGTGTCAGGCGATAGAAGAAGACAGAGGGGCATCCAGAGAGAGGAGAGGAAAGAAGGGCATCCACAGAAAATAGTACAGAAGGCCATACCGATAGAGGAGAAGACAGAAGTTCATCTAGATAGAGGAGAGTACAAAAGGGCATCCAGAGAGAGGAGAGAACAGAAGGGTATCCAGAGAAGAAGAAGACAGAGCGAATCCAAAGAGAGGAGATGATAAAACGGCATCCAGAGAGTGGAGAAGACAGAAGGGAATCCAGAGAGAGGAGCGAACAGAAGGGCATCCAGAGAGAGGAGGGAACAGAAGGGCATCCAGAGAGAGGAGAGAGCAGAAGGGCATCCAGAGAAAGGAGAGAAAAGAAGGACATCCCGAAAGAGGAGGGAACAAACGGCACCAAGAGAAAGGAGAAGACAGAAGGGCATCCAGACAGAAGAGAGGACAGAAGGGCATCCAGAGAGAGGAGAAAACAGAAGGGTATCCAGAGAGAGGAGAGAACAGAAGGGCATCAAGAGATAGGAGAAGACAGAAGGGAATCCAGAGAGCAGAGAGAACAGAAGGGCATCCAGAGAGAGGAGAGAGCAGAAGGACATCCAGAGAGAGGAGAAGACAGTATGGCATCCAGAGAGAGGAGAGAACAGATGGGCATCCAGAGAGAGGAGAAGCCAGAAGGACATCCGGAGTGAGGAGAGAACAGAACAGCATACAGAGAAAGGAGAAGACAAAAGGGAAGCTGAGAGACAAGAGAACAGAAGAGAATAGGGAGAGAAGAGAAACAGAAGGGCATCCAGAGAGAGGAGAGGACAGAAGGGCATGTAGAGAGAGGAGAGCACAGAAGTGCATACAGAGAGACGAGTGAACAGAGAGGCATCAAGACAGAATAGAGGACAGAAGGACATCTATATAGAGGAGAGAAGAGAACAGCATCCAGCGAGAGGAGAAGACAAAAAGGGAATCCATATAGAGGAGAGAACAGAAGGGCATCCAGAGGGAAGAGAATACAGAAGGGCATCCAGAGAGAGGAAAAGGAAGAAGGGCATCCCGAGAGAGAAGAGACCAAAGGACATCCAGAGAGAGGAGAATACAGAAGGGCATCCGGAGAGAAGAGAGAACAGAAGGGCATTCAGAGAGAGGAGAGAACAAAGGGATCCAGAGATAGGAGAATACAGAAGGGCATCCAGAGAGAGGAGAGGACAGAAGGGCCACAAAAGATAAGATAGTACAGAAGGGCATCCAGAAAGACAAGAGAACAGAAAGGCATCCAGAGATAATAGAGGACAGAAGGGAATCTAGAGAGAGGAGAGAAGAGAATAGCATCCAGTGAGAGGAGAAGACAAAAAGAGAATCCAGAGAGAGGAGAGTTAAGAAGGACATCCAGAGAGAGGAGAGGACAGAAGGGCATCCAGAGAGAGGTGAGTACACAATGGAATCCAGAGAGAGTAGAGTGAAGAATGGCATTCAGAGAGAGGTGAAAACAGAATGTCATACAGAGAGAGGAGAGAACAGAAGGGCATCCATAAATAGAAGAAGAGAGGAGGCATCCAGATGGAGAAGAGGACTGAAGGGCATCCTGAGAGAGGAGACTACAGAAGGGCATTCAGGGAGAGAAGAGAACAGAAGGGCATTCAGAGAGAGGAGAGGACAGAAGGGTATCTAGAGAGAGCAGAGAACAGAAGGTCATCCAGAAAGAGGAGAAGAGAGAATGGCATCAGGAGATAAGAGAAGACAGAAGGGCATCCAGAGAGAGGAGAGGACAGAAGGGTATCTAGAGAGAGCAGAGAACAGAAGGTCATCCAGAAAGAGGAGAAGACAGAATGGCATCAGGAAATAGGAGAAGACAGAAGGGCATCCAGAGAGAGGAGGAGACAGAATTTCCTCGAGAGAGAAGACAGAGCAGAAGGGCATCCAGAGAGAGGAGAGGAAAGAATGGCGTCCACATAAAATAGTAAAAAAGCCATACAGAGAGAGGAGATGACAGAAGGGCATCTAGATAGAGGAGAGAACAGAAGAGCATCCAGAAAGAGGAGAGAACAAAAGGGCATTCAAAGAGAATAGAGGACAGAAGGGCATCTAGAGAGAGGAGAGAAGAGAAGGGCAACCAGAGAGATGAGTGGACAGAAGTACATCTAGAGAGAGGAGAGTACAGAAGGGATCCAGAGAGAGGAGAGAACAGAAAGCCATCCATAGAGAGGAGAAGACAGAAGGGCATCTAGAGAGAGGAGAGAACAGAAGGGCATACAGAGAGAGAAGAGATCAGAAGGGCATCCATTGAGAGGAGAGTTCAGAAGCGCATCCAGAAAGAGGAGAAGTCAGAAACGCATCCACAGAGAGGAGAGAACTGAAGGGCATCCAGAGAGCTGAGAAGACAGAAGGGCATCAAAAGAGAGGAGAGAACATAAGGGCATCTGGAGAGATGAGAGGATAGAAGGACATGTAGAGAGAGGAGAGAACGAAAGGGCATCCCGAGAGGAGAGATAACAGAAGCGAATCCAGAGAGATGAGAGAACAGGAGAGAATCCAGAAAGAGGAGATAACAGAAGCCCATCCAGAGAGAGCAGAAGACTGGAGGACATCCAGAGAGAGAAGAGGACAGAAGGGCATCCAATAAGAGGAGAGGAGAGAAGGGCATCCAGTGAGATGAGAGAACAGAAGGTCATCTAGAGAGAGGAGAAGACAGAAGGGTATCCAGAGTGAGGAGAAAATTTTCGGGCATCCAGAGAGAGGAGAAAACAGAAGGGCATCGGGAGAGAAGAGTGAAAATAAGGGCATAGGGAGTAAGGAGAAGACAGAAGGGCATCCAGAGAGAGGAGAGCACAGAAGGGCATCCAGAGAGACAAGAGAACAGAAAGTCATCCAGAGAGAATAGAGGACAGAAGGGCATCTAGAGAGAGGAGAGAAGAGAAGGGCATCCAGAGAGAGGAGAAGACAAAAAGGTAATCCAGAGAGAGGAGTGAACAGAAGGGCAACCAGAGAGAGGAGAGGACAGAAGGGCATCCAGAGAGAGGAGAGTGAAGAAGGGCATCCAGAGAGAGGAAAGGAGAGAAGGGCATCCAGAGAGAGGTGAGGACTCAAGAAAATCCAGAGAGAGTAGAGTGGAGAAGGGCATTCAGAGAGAGGAGAAAACAGAAGGTTGTACAGAGAGAGGAGAGAACAGAAGGGCATCCGAAAATAGGAGAAGAGAGGAGGCATCCAGATGGAGAAGAGGACCGACAGTCATCCTGTGAGAGGAGAGGACAATAGGGCATTCAGGGAGAGAAGAGAACAGAAGGGCATCAGGTGATAGGAGAAGACAGAAGGGCATTCAGAGAGTGGAGAAGACAGAAGAGCATCCAGATGGAGGAAAGCAAAGAAGGGCATCCAATGAGAGGAAGGAAGGGATCCAGATAGAGGAGAGAACAGGAGAGAATCCAGAATGAGGAGAGAACAGAAGCCCATCCAGAGAGAGCAGAAGACTAAAGGACATCCAGAGAGAGAAGAGGACAGAAGGGCATCCAAAGAGAGGAGATTACAGAAGGACATCCAGTGAGATGAGAGAACAGAAAGGCATCCAGAGAGAGGAGAGGACAGAAGGGCATCCAGAGAGTGGTGAGGACACAAGCAAATCCAGAGAGGGTAGAGTGGAGAAGGGCATTCAGAGAGAGGGGAAAATAGAAGGTCATACAGAGAGAGGAGAGAACAGAAGGACATCCGTAAATAGGAGAAGAGAGGAGGCATCCAGATAGAGAAGAGGACGGACGGGCATCCTGTGAGAGGAGAGGACAGTAGGGCATTCCTGGCGACAAGAGAACAGAAGGGCATCCAGAGAGAGGAGAGGACAGAAGAGTATCTAGAAAGAGCAGAGAACAGAAGGGCATCCAGAAAGAGGAGAAGACAGAAGGGCATGAGGAGATAGGATAAGACAGAACGGCATCCAGAGAGAGGAGAAGACGGAAGAGCATCCAGATGGAGGAGAGCAAAGAAGGGCATCCAGAGAGAGGAAAGAAGGGATCCAGAGAGAGGAGAGAACAGGAGAGAATCCAGAATGAGGAGAGAACAGAAGCCCATCCAGAGAGAGCAGAAAACTAAAGGACATCCAGAGAGAGAAGGGGACAGAAGGGCATCGAAAGAGAGGAGAGGACAGAAGGACATCCAGTGAGATGAGAGAACAGAAGGGCACCCAGATAAAGAGGACAGGACAGAAGGGCATCTAGAGAGTGGTGAGGACACAAGGGAATCCAGAGAGAGTAGAGTGAAGAAGGGCATTCAGAGAGAGGAGAAAACAGAAGGTTGTACAGAGAGAGGAGAGAACAGAAAGGCATCCATAAATATAAGAAGAGAGGAGGCATCCAGATGGAGAAGAGGACCGACGGCCATCCTGAGAGAGGAGAGGACAGTAGGGCATTTAGGAGAGAAGAGAACAGAAGGGCATCCACAGATAGTAGAGGACAGAAGGGTATCTAGAGAGAGCAGAGAACAGAAGGGCATCCAGAGAGAGGAGAGGAAAGAAGGGCATCCATCGAAAATAGTACAGAAGGCCATACAGAGAGAGGAGAAAACAGAAGGGCATCTAGATAGAGGAGAGAACAAAAGGGCATCCAGAAAGAGGAGAGAACAGAAGGGCATCCAGAGCAAGAGAAGAGAGTGCGAATCCAGAGAGAGGAGATGATAAAACGGCTTCCAGAGAGAGGAGAAGACAGAAGGGAATCCAGAGAGAGGATAGAACAGAAGGACATCAAGAGAGAGGAGAGGGCAGAAGGGCATCCAGAGAGAGAAGACAGTATGGCATCCGGAGGGAGGAGAGAACAGAAGGGCATCCAGAGAGAGGAGAGAGCAGAAGGGCAACCAGAGAGCGGAGAAGACAAAAGGGAAGCTGGTGAGACGAGAGAACATAAGGGTATTGGGAGAGAGGAAAAGACAGAAGGGCATCCAGAGACAGGAGAGGACAGAAGGGCATCCAGAGGGAGGAGAATACAGAAGGGCATCCAGAGAGAGGAGAGGGATGAAGGCCATCCCGAGAGAGGAGATAACAAAGGGCATCCAAAGAAATGAGAAGACAGAAGTGCATCCAGAGAGAGGAGACAACAGAAGGGCATCCAGAGAGAGGAGAAAACAGAAGGGACTCCAGAGAGAGGAGAAGACAGATGGGCATCAAGAGAGAGGGGAAGACAGAAGGAAATCCAGAGAGAGGATAGAACAGAAGGATATCAAGAGAGAGGAGAGGGCAGAAGGGCATCCAGAGAGAGAAGACAGTATGGCATCCGGAGTGAGGAGAGAACAGAAGGGCATCCAGAGAGAGGAGAGAGCAGATGGGCATCCTGAGGGAGGAGAAGATAGAATGGCATCCACAGAGAGGAGAGAACAGTAGGGCATCCAGAGAGAGGAGAGAGCAGATGGGCATCCAGAGAGAGGAGAAGACAGAAGGGCATCCGGAGAGAGGAGAGAACAGAAAAGCATCCAGAGAAAGGAGAAGACCGAAGGGAAGCCAGAGAGAAGAGAGAACAGAAGGGCATAGGGAGAGAAGAGAAGACAGAAGGGCATCTAGTGAGAGGGGAGGACAGAAGGGCATCTAGAGAGAGGAGAGCACAGAAAATCATCCAGAGAGATGAGTGAACAGAGAGGCATCCAGACAGAATAGAGGACAGAAGGGCATCTAGAGAGAGGAGAGATGAGAACGGTATGCAGCGAGGGGAGAAGACAAAAAGGGTATACAGATAGAGGAGAGAAAAGAAGGTCATCCAGAGGGAATTGAATACAGAAGGGCATGCAAAGAGAGTAGAAGGAAGAAGCGCATCCCGAAAGAGGAGATAACAAAGGAAATCCAGAGAGAGGAGAATACAGAAGGGCATCCAAAGAGAGGAGAGGACAGAATGGCATCCAAAGAGAGGAGAGCACAGAAGGGCATCCAGAGAGACAAGAGAACAGAAAGGCATCCAGAGATAATAGAGGACAGAAGGGCATCTAGAGAGAGGAGAGAAGAGAAGGGCATCCAGAGAGAGGAGAAGACGAATAGGTAATCCAGAGAGAGGAGAAAACAGAAGGTCGTACAGAGAGAGGAGAGAACAGAAGGGCATCCATAAATAGGAGAAGAGAGGAGGCATCCAGATGGAGAAGAGGAGCGACGGGCATGCTGAGAGAGGATAGGACATTAGGGCATTCAGGGAGAGAAGAGAACAGAAGGGCATCCAGAGAGAGAAGAGGACAGAAGGGTATCTAGAGAGAGCAGAGAACAGAAGGTCACCCAGAAAGAGGAGGAGACAGAAGGGCATCAGGAGATAGGAGAAGACAGAAGGACACCCAGAGAAAGGAGGAGACAGAATTTACTCCAGAGAGAAGACAGAGCAGAAGGGCATCCAGAGAGAGGAGAGGAAAGAAGGGCATCCACATAAAATAGTACAGAAGGCCATACAGAGAGAGGAGAAAACAGGAGGGCATCTAGATAGAGGAGAGAACAAAAGGGCATCCACAAAAAAGAGAGAACAGAAGGGCATCCAGAGAAAGAGAAGAGAGAGCAAATCCAGAGACAGGAGATGATAAAACGGCATCCAGAGACAGGGGAAGACAGAAGGGAAGCCGGTGAGACGAGAGAACATAAGGGTATGGGGAGCGAAGAGAAGACAGAAGGGCATCCAGAGACAGGAGAAGACAGAAGGGCACCCAGAGGGAGAATACAGAAGGGCATCCAGAGAGAGGAGAGGACAGAAGAGCATCCAGAGGGAGAATACAGAAGGGCATCCAGAGAGAGGAGAGGACAGAAGGGCATCCCGAGAGAGGAGATAACAAAAGGCATCCAGAGAAAGGGGGAGACAAAACAGCATCCAGAGAGAGGAGAAGACAGAAGGGCATCCCGAGAGAGGAGAGAACAGCAGGGCATCAAGAGAGAGGGGAAGACAGAAGGAAATCCAGAGAGAGGATGGAACAAAAGGGCATCCAGAGAGAGGAGAGGGCAGAAGGGCATCCAGAGAGAGGAGAAGACACTATGGCATCTGGAGGGAGGAAAGAACAGAAGGGCATCCAGAGAGAGCAGATGGGCATCGAGAGTAAGGAGAGAAGAGAATGGCATCCAGCTAGAGGAGAAGACAAAAAGGGAATCCATATAGAGGAGAGAACAGATGGTCATCCAGAGGGAATTGAATACAGAAAGGCATCCAGAGAGAGGAGAAGGAAGAAGGACATCCCGAGAGAGGAGATAACAAAGGAAATCCAGAGAGAGGAGAAGACAGAAGGGCATCCAGAGATAGGGGAGAACAGAAAGCCATCCAGAGAGAGGAGAAGACAGAAGGGCATCCATGGAGATGAGAATTCAGTAGGGCATCCCGAGAGAGGAGAGAACAAAGGATATCCAGAGAGAGGAGAGGACAGAAGCCTATCCATGGAGAAGAGAGTTCAGAAGTGTATCCTGAGAGAGGAGAGAACAAAGGGCATTCAGAGAGAGGAGAATACAGAAGGGCATCCAAAGAGAGGAGAGGAAAGATTGGCATCCAAGGAGATGAGAGCACAGAAGGGCATCCAGAGAGACAAGAGAACAGAAAGGCATCCAGAGAGAATAGAGGACAGAAGGACATCTAGAGAGAGGAGAGAAGAGAAGGGTATCCAGAGAGAGAAGAAGACAAATAGGGAATCCAGAGAAAGCAAGGACTGAAGGGCATCCAGAGAGAGGTGAGGACACAGGGAATCCAGAGAGAGTAGAGTGAAGAAGGGCATTCAGAGAGAGGAGAAAACAGAAGGTCGTACAGAGAGAGGAGAGAACAGAAGGGCATCCGTAAATAGGAAAAGAGAGTAGGCATTCAGATGGAGAAGAGGAACGACAGGCATTATGAGAGATTAGAGGTCAGTAGGGCATTCAGGGAGAGAAGAGAACAGAAGGGCATCCAGAGAGAGGAGAGGACAGAAGGGTATCTAGAGAGAGCAGAGAATAGAAGGTCATCCAGAAAGAGGAGGAGACAGAAGGGCATCAGGAGATAAGAGAAGACAGAAGGGCATCCAGAGAGAGGAGGAGACAGAATTTCCTCCAGAGGGAAGACAGAGCAGAAGGGCATCCAGATAGAGGAGAGGAAAGAAGGGCATCCACATAAAATAGTAAAGAAGGCCATACAGAAAGAGGACATGACAGAAGTGTATCTAGATAGAGGACAGAACAGAAGGCCATCCAGAAAGAGGAGAAAACAGAAGGGCATCCAGAGAGAATAGAGGACAGAAGGGCATATAGAGAGAGGAGAGAAGAGAAGGGCATCCAGATAGAGAAGAAGACAATAATGGAATCCAGAGAGAGGAGAGAACAGAATGGCAACCAGAGAAAGGAGAGAACAGAAAGCCATCCATAGAGAGGAGAAGACAGAAGGGCATCTAGGGAGAGGAGAGAACAGAAGGGCATACAGAGAGAGAAGAGATCAGAAAGGCATCCATTGAGAGGAGAGTTCAGAAGGGCATCCAGAAAGAGGAGAAGTCAGAAACGCATTCACAGAGAGGAGAGAACTGAAGGCCATCCAGAGAGCGGAGAAGACAGAAGAGCATCCAAAGAGAGGAGAGAACATAAGGGCATCCAGAGAGATGAGAGGGCAGAAGGGTATGTAGAGAGAGGAGAGAACAAAAGGGCATCCCAAGAGGAGAGATAACATAAGCGAATCCAGAGAGATGAGAGAACAGGAGAGAATCCAGAAAGAGGAGAGAACAAAAGCCCATCCAGAGAGAGCATACGACTGAATGACATCAAGATATAGAAGAGGACAAAAGGGCATCCAGTGAGAGGAAAAGACAGAATGGCATCAAGTGAGATTAGAGAATAGAAGGCAATCTAGAGAGAGGATAAGACAGAAGGGTATTCAGAATGAGGAGAAAATTGTCGGGCATCCATAGAGAGGAAAAAACAGAAGGGCATCGGGAGAGACGAGAGAAAAGAAGGGCATAGGAAGAAAGGAGAAGACAGAAGGTCATCCAGAAAGAGGAGAGGACAGAAAGGCTTCCAAATAAAGGAGAGCACAGAAGGGCATCCACAGAGACAAGAGAACAGAAAGTCATCCAGAGAGAATAGAGTACAGAAGGGCATGTAGAAAGAGGAGAAAAGAGAAGAGTATCCAGAGAGAGGAGAAAACAAAAAGGGAATCCAGAGAGAGAAGAGAACAGAAGGGCATCCAGAGAGAAGAGAGGAAAGAAGGGCATCCACAGAAAATAGTACAGAATGCCATACAGAGAGAGGACAAAACAGAAGGTCATCTAGATAGAGGAGAGAAAAAAGGGCATCCTGAAAGAGGAGAGAACAGAAGGGCACCCAGAGAAAGAGAAGACAGAGAGAATCCAGAGAGAGGAGATGATAAAACGGCATCCAGAGAGAAGAGAAGACAGAAGGGCATCCAGAGAAAGGAGAGAGCAGAAGGGCATCCAGGAAGAGGAGAGGACAGAAGGGCATCCAGAGAGGGGAGAGGACAGTAGTGAATCCAGAGAGAGGAGAGAACAGAAGCACATCCAGAGAGATGAGAAGACAGAAGAAAATCTAAAGAGAGGAGAAAACAAAAGAGTATACAGCGAGAGGAGAAGACAGAAGGGCATACAAAGAGAGGAGAGGACAGATGGGCATCCAGAAAGAGGAGAGAACAGAAAGCCATGCAGAGTGAGGAGAAGGCAGAATGGCATCCAGAGAGAGGAGAGAACAGAAGGGCATCCAGAAAAAGAGAGTATAGAAGGGCATCCAGTGTGAGGAGAGAACTGAAGGGCATTCAAAGAGAGGAGAGAGAAGAAGGGCATCCAGAGAGAGGAGAGGACAGAAGGACATCCAGAAAGAGGAGAGGACAGAACGGCATCCAGAGAGAAGAGTGTGAGGAAGGTCATCCAGTGAGAGGAGAGGACAGAAGGGATCTAGAGAGAGGAGAGAAAAGAAAGCCATCCAGAGAGAGGAGAAGACGAGTGGCATCTAGATAGAGAAGAGAAGGGCATCCAGAGAGAGGAGAAGACAAAAAGGGAATCAAGAGAGGAGAGAACACAAGGGCATTCAGAGAGAGGGGAGGACATAAGGGCATCCAGAGAGAGGAGAGGACAGAAGGGCATCCAGAGAGAGGAGTGTGAGGAAGGGCATCCATTGAGAGGAGAGGACAGAAAGACATCCAGAGAGAGGAGGCGATGAGTGGCATCTAGAGAGAGGAGAGAACAGAACGGCATCCAGAGAGAGGAGAGAACATAAGGGCATCCATGGAGAAAGAAAGTCAGAACGGCATCCAGAGATATGAGAGAACAGAAAGGCATCCAGAGTGAGGAGAATACAGAAGGGTATCAATAAAGAGGAGAGGACAGAAGGGCATCCCGTGAGAGGAAAGAACATAAGGGCATCTAGAGAGAACATAACAGAAGAGAATCCAGAAAGAGGATAGGACAGAAGGGCATCCATAGAGAGGAGAGAATAGAAGGGCATCCAGTGAAAAGAGAAGGTAGAAGGGCATCCAGAAAGAGGGGAGGACACAAGGGCATCCCGAGAGAGGAGAGAACAAAAGGGCATCCAGAGAGATGAGAGAACAGAAGAGAATCCAGAAAGAGGAGATTACAGAATGGCATTTAGAGAGATCAGAAGACTGAAGGACATACAGAGATAGAAGAGGACAGAATGGCATCCAGAGAGAGGAGAGAACAGAAGGGCAACCAGAGAGAGGAGCGGAAAGAGGGGCATCCAGAGAGAGGAGAAAATAGAAGGGTATCCAGAGAGAGGAATGTACAGAAGGGCATCCAGAGAAAAAAGAAGACAGAAGGGCATACAGAAAGAAGACATGGCCGAAGGGCATCCCGAGAGAGGAGAGAACACAACGGCATCCAGAGAGATTAGAGAACAGAAGAGAATCCAGAAAGAATATAGAACAGAAAGGCATCCAGAGCGAGCAGAAGACTGAAGGATATCCAGAGAGAGAAGAGGACAGAAGGGCATGGGGAGAGATGAGAATACGGAAGGGCATCCAGAGAGAGGAGAGGACAGAAGGGCATTCAGTGAGAGGAGAGGACAGAAGGGATACAGAGAGAGAAGAGAACAGAAAGCCATCCAGAGAGAGGAGAAGACAAGTGGCATCTAAAGAGAATAGAGAACAGAACGGCATCCAGAGAGACTAGAGAACTGAAGGGCATCCATGGAGGGAGAAATTCAGAAGGGCATCCAGAGATAGGAGAGAACAGAAGGGCATCCAAAGTGAGGAGAAGACAGAAGGGCATCCTTAGAGAGGAGAGGACAGAAGGGCATCTGTAGAGAGGAAAGAACAGAAGGGCATCTAGAGAGAAGAGGACAGAAGAGAATCCAGAAAGATGAGAGGACAGAAGGGCATCCAAAGAGAGGAGAGAATAGAAGGCATCCAGTGAAAAGAGAAGTCAGAAGGGCATCTATGGAGAGGAGAGGACACAAGGTTATCCCAAGAGAGGAGAGAACAGAAGGGCATCCAGAGAGATGAGAGAACAGAAGAGCGTCCAGAAAGAGGAGAGAACATAAGGGCATCTAGAGTGATCAGAAGACTGAAGGACATAGAGAGAGAGAAGAGGACAGAAGGGCATCCAGAGATAGGAGAGAACAGAAGGGCAACCAGAGTGTGGAGAGGACAGAGAGGCATCCAGAGAGAGGAGAGAACAGAAGGGTAACCAGAGAGTGGAGAGGACAGAGAGGCATCCAGAGAGAGGAGAGAACAGAAGGGCATCCAGAGAGAGGAGAAAACAGAAGGGTATCCAGAGAGAGGAAAGTACAGAAGAACATCAGGAGAGAGGAGAGTACATAAGGGCATCCAGAGAAAAAAGAAGACAGAAGGGCATACAGAGAGAAGAGATGACCGAAGGGCATCCCGAGAGAGGAGAAAACACAAGGGCATCCAGAGAGATTAGAGAACAGAAGAGAATCCAGAAACAATATAGAACAGAAAGGCATCCAGAGCTGGCAGAAGACTTAAGGATATCCAGAGAGAGAAGAGGACAGGAGGGCATGGGGAGAGATGAGAATACAGAAGGGCATGCAGAGAGAGGATCGGACAGAAGGGCATCCAGTGAGAGGAGAGAAGAGAATAACATACAGATAGAGGAGAAGACAGAAGGGTATCCAGGGTGACGAGAGAATTGTAGAGCATCTAGAGAGAGGAGAAGACAGAAGGGCATCAGAACAGAGGAAAGAACAGAATGGCATCGGGAGAGAGGAGAAGAGAAAAAAACAGAAGTTTATCCAGAGAGAAGAGAACCCAGAAAAAGGAGAGTACAGATGGGCATCTGGAGAGAGGAGAGAATAGAAGGGCATCCAGAGAGAGGAGAAGACAGAAGGGCATCCAGAGAGAGGAGAGAACACAAGGGCATCCAGAAAAAGGGGAGAAGAGAAGGGCATCCAGAGAATGGAGAAGACAGAAGGGAATCCAGAGAGAGGAATGAACAGAAGAGAATCCAGAAAGAGGAGCGAACAGAAGGGCAACCAGAGAGAGCAGAAGACTAACGACATACAGAGAGAGAAGAGGACAGAAGGGCATCCATTGAGAGGAGAGGACAGAATGACATCCAGTGAGAGGAGAGAACAGAAGGGCATTCAGAGACAGGAGAAGATGGAAGGTTATCCAGAGTGAGGAGAGAAATGAAGGTCATCCAGAGAGAGAAGAAGACAGAAGGGCATCCAGAGAGAGGAGAGGACAGAAGGGCATCCGGATAGGGGAGAGGACAAAAGGGCATCCAGGGAGAGAAGTGAATAGAAGGGCATCCAGAGAGAGGAGAGGACATAAGGGCATCTAGAGAGACCAGAGAACACAAGGGCATCCAGAAAAAGGAGAAGACAGAAGGGCATAGGTAGAGAGGAGAGAACAGAAGGGCATCAGGAGAAAGGAGGAGACAGAAATGCATCCAGACAGAGGAGAGGGCTGAAGGGAATCAAGAGAGAGGAGAGGACAGAAGGCCATCTGGAGAGACTAGAGAACAGAGGGCATCCAGAGAGAATACAGGACAGAAGGGCATCCAGAGAGAGAAGAGAACAGAAGGGCATCCAGAGAAAGGAGAATACAAAGAGGGAATCCAGAAAGAGGAGAGATGTGAAAGGCATGCAGAGAGAGGAGAAGACAGAAGTGCATTCAGAAAGAGGAGAGGACACATGGGCATCCAGAGAGAAGAGAGAGCAGAAGGGCTTCCAAAGAGAGGAGAGGACAGAAGCGAATCCAGAGGGAAGAGAGAACAGAAAGCCATCTAGAGTGAGGACAAGTCAGAAAGGCATCCGGAGAGAGGAGAGAAAAAAGGCATCAAGAAATAGGAGAGGACAGAAGGGCATCCAGAGAGAGGAGAGAAGAGAAGGCATCAAGAGAGAGGAGAAGACAGAAGGGCATCCGGAGAGAGGAGAGAACAGAAGGGCATCCAGAGTGAGGAGAGAACAAAAGGGCATCCAGAGAGAGGAGAGTGCACAAGGGCATCCAGAGAAAGGAGAGGACAGAATGGATCCAGAGAGAGGAGAGAACAGAAAGCCATCCAGAGAGAGAAGACGAATGGCATCTAGACAGAGGAAAGAACAGAATGGCATCGAGAGAGGGAAGTGAACAGAAAGGCATCCATGGAGAGGAGAGGTCAGAAGGGCATCCAGAGATTTGAGTGAACAGAAGGGCAACCAGAGTGAGGAGAAGACAGAAGGGCATCCATAGAGGGAGAGGACAGAATGGTATCCGGAGAGAGGAAAGAACAGAAGGGCATCTAGAGAGAAGAGAACAGAAGAGAATCCAGAAAGAGGTGAGGACAGAAGAGGATCAAAAGAGAGGAGAGAATAGAAGGGCATCCAGCGAGAGGAGAAGGCAGAAGGGCATTCAGGAAGAGCAGAGAACAGAAGGGCATTCAGAGACAGGAGAAGATGGAAGGGTATCCAGGTTGAGGAGAGAAATGAAGGTCATCCAGAGAAAGGAGGAGACAGAAGGGCATCCCAAAAGAGGAGAGAACAGAATGGCATCCATAGAGATGAGAGAACAGAAGAGAATCCAGAAAGAGGAGAGAACAGAAGGGCATCTAGAGGGAGCAGAAGACTGAAGGACATACAGAGATAGAAGAGGAAAGAAGAACATCCAGAGAGAGGAGAAGACAGAAGGGTATCTATAGTGAGGATAGTATTGAAGGGCATACAGGTAGAGGAAAAGACAGAATGGCTTCCAGGGAGAGGAGAGAACCGAAAGGCATCCAGAAAGAAAAGAAAAGAGAAGGCAAACAGTGGAGAAGTGGACAGATGGGCATCCAGAGAGAGGAGAGAACAGAAGTGCATCAAGAGAGAGAAAAGAACAGAATGGCATCCAGAGAGAAGAGAGGATAGAAGGGCATCCAGAGAAAGCAGAATACTGAAGGACATCCATAGAACGAAAAGGACATAAGGGCATCCAGAGAGAGGAGAAGAAGGAAGGGGATCCTTCCAGGGGGAGGAGAGACTTGAAGGGCATGCATAGAGAGGAGAAGACAGAATGGCTTCTAGAGAGAGGAGAGAACAGACCGGCATCCAGAGAGAGGAGAGGACAGAAGGGCTTCAAGAAAGAGTAGAGAACAGAAGGGCATCCAGAGACAGGGGACGACAGAAGGGCATCCACAGAAAAGGGAAGAGAAGGCCATCCAGAAGGAGGAGAATACAGAAGGGCATCTGGATAGAAAAGAGAACAGAAGGTCATATAGAGAAAGGAGAGAAAAGAAGGGAATCTAGAGAGAGGAGAGGACAGAAGGGCATCCAGAGAGAGGAGAGAAGAGAAGGGCATCCTGAGAGAGGAGAAGAAAAAAGGGAATCCAGAGAGGAGAGAATAGAAGGGCATTCAGACAGAGATGAGGACAGAAGGGCATCCAGAGATAGAACTGTGAGGAAGGGCATCCAGTGAGAGGAGAGGACAGAAGGGATCCAGAGAGAGGAGAGAACAAAAAAGCCATCCAGAGAGAGGAGAAGATGAATGGTATCTAGAGAGAATAGAGAACAGAACGGCATCCAGAGAGAGGAGAGAACAGAAGGGCATCCATGTAAAGAAAAGGTCAGAATGGCATCCAGAGATAGGAGAGAACAGAAGGGCATACAGAGAGAGGAGAAGACAGAAGGGAATCCAAAGAGAGGAGAGAAAAGAAGGGCATCTAGAAAAAGGAGAGACGATGAGGGCACCCAGAGACAGGGAGAGGACAGAATGGCATCCACAGAAAAGAGAACAGAAGGCTACCCAGAGGGAGGAGAATACAGAAGGGCATCTGGATAATGAATAGAACATAAGGCCTTCCAGAGAGAGGAGAGGACAGAAGGGCGTCCAGTGAGAAGGGAGGACAAAAGGGCATCCAGAAAGAGGAGAGAACAGAAGTAAATCCAGAGAGAGGAGAAGACAGAAGGGAATCCAAAGAGAGGAGAGAAAAGAAGGGCATCTAGAAAAAAGAGAGGACATAAGGGCACGCAGAAAGAGGAGAAGACAGAAGGGCATCGGTAGAGAGGAAAGGACAGAAAGGCATCTGGAGAGACTAGAGAACAGAGGGCATCCAGAGAGAATAGAGGACAGAATGGCATCCCGAGAGAGAAGAGAACAGAAGGGCATCCAGAGAAAGGAGAAGACAAAGAGGGAATCCAGAAGAGAAGAGAAGTGAAAGGCATGCAGAGAGAGGAGAAGACAGAAAGGCATTCAGAAAGAGGAGAGGATAGATGGGCATCCAGAGAGAGGAGAGGACAGAAGGGCATCCAGAGAGAGGAGAGTACAGAAGGGCATCCAGAGAGAGGAGAAGATAGAAGGGCATCTAGAAAGAGGAGAGAAGAGAAGGGCATCCAGAGAGAGAAGAAGACAAATAGGGAATCTAGAGAGAGGAGAGAACAAAAAGGCATTCAGAGAGAGGGGAGGACAGAAGGGCATCCAGAGAGAGGAGTGTACAGAAGGGAATCCAGGGAGAGAAGAGAACAGAAGGGCATCCAGAGAGAAGGGAGGACATAAGGGCATCTAGAGAGTGCGGAGAGCAGAAGGGCAGTCCAGGAAAAGGAGAAGAGAGGAAGGCATCCAGAGACAGGAGAGGACAGAAGGGTATCCAGAGAGAGGACAGAACAGAATGGCATCCAGAGAGAGTAGAAGATAGAAGGGTATCTAGAGTGAAGAGTGAATTTTAGGGCATCAACAGAGAGGAGAATACAAAAGGGCATCTGGATAGAGAAGAGAACAGAAGGGCATCCAGAGAGAGGAGAGGACAGAAGGGCATTCAGTGAGAGGAGAGAACAGAATGGCATCCAGAGAGAAGAGAATACAGAAGGCTATCCAGAGAGAATAGAGAATTGTAGGGCATCAAGAGAGAGCAGAAGACAGAAGGGCATCGGAACAGATGAAAGAACAGAAGGGCATCAGGAGAGAGGAGAAATCAGAAGGGCATCCAGAGAGAGGAGATGACAAAGAGCATCCAGAGAGAGGAGAGAACAGATGTGAATCCAGAGAGAGGAGAGAACAGAAGCGCATCCAGAGAGGAGAGGACAGAAGAAAATCCAAAGAGAGGAGAGAACAGAAGAGCATACAGAGAGAGGAGAAGACAGAAGGGCATATAGAGAGAGGAGAGGACAGATGGGCATCCAGAGAGAGGAGAGAACAGAAAGCCATCCAGAGTGAGGAGAAGGCAGAATGGCATCCTGAGAGAGGATAGAAGAGAAGGGCATCCAGAAAAAGGAGGGAACAGAAGGGCATCCAGAGTGAGGAGAGAACAGAAGGGCATTCAGAGAGAGGAGAGAGGAGAAGGGCATTCAGAAAGAGGAGAGGACAAATGGGCTTCCAGAGAGAAAAGAGAGCAGAAGGGCATCCAAATAGAGAAGAGGACATATGGGCATCCAGAGAGGAGAGAGGGCAGAAGGGCAACCAAATAGAGAAGAGGACAGAAGGGCATCCAGAGAGAGAAGAGAACAGAAAGCCATCCAGAGTGAGGAGAAGGAAGAAGAGCATCCCTTGAGAGGAGAGAACAGAAGGGCATCAAGAAAGAGGAGAGGACAGTAGGGCATCCAGAAAGTGGAGAGAACAGAAGGGCATCAAGAGATAGGAGAAGACAGAAGGGCATCTGGAGAGAGGAGAGAACAGAAGGGCCTCCAGAGTGTGGAAAGAACAGAAGGGCATTCAGAGAGAGGAGAGAGCATAAGGGCATCCAAAGAGAGGACAGGACAGAAGGGCATCAAGGGAGAGGAGAGCACAGAAGGACATACAGAGAGACGAGGGAACAGAAGGGCTTCCAGAGAGAATAGAGAGACAGAAGGGCATCTAGAGAGAGGAGAGAAGAGAAGGGCATCCAGAGAGAGAAGTAGACAAATAGGGAATCCAGAGAGAGGAGAGAACAAAAAGGCATTCAGAGAGAGCGGAGGACAGAAGCGCATCAACAGAGAGGAGAGGACAGAAGGGCATCCAGAAAGAGAAGAGTGCAGAAGGGCATCCAGAGAGAGGAGAGGACAGAAGGGCATCCAGAGAGAGGAGTGTGAGGAAGGGAATCCAGAGAGAGGAGAGGACAGAAGGGATCCAGAGAGAGGATAGAACAGAAAGCCTTCCAGAGAGAGGAGAAGACAAATGGTATCTAGAGAGAAGTGAGAACAGAACGGCATCCAGAGAGAGGAGAGAACAGAAGGTCATCCATGGAGAGAGGAGGTCAGAAGGGCATCCAGAGAGAGGAGAGAACAGAAGGGCATCCAGAGTGACTAAAAGAAAAAAGGGCATCCATAGAGAGGAAAAGACAGAAGGGCATCCTGAGAGAGGAAAGAACAGAAGGGCATCTAGAGTGAAGAGAACAGAAGAGAATCCAGAAAGAGGAGAGGACAGAAGTGCATCCAGAGAGAGGAGAGAATAGAAGGGCATCCAGCGAAAAGAAAAGGCACAAGGGCATTCAGGGAGAAGAGAGTACACAAGGGCATCCTGAGACAGGAGAGAACAGAAGGGCATCCAGAGAGATGAGAGAACAGAAGAGAATCCAGAAAGAGGAGAGAAGAGAAGAGAATCTAGAGGGATCAGAAGACTGAAGGACATAAAGAGAGAGAAAAGGACAGAAGGGCAACCAGAGAGAGGAGAGGACACAAGGTCATCCAGAGAGAGGAGAAAATAGAAGGGTATCCAGAGAGAGGAAAGTACATAAGAACATCAAGAAATAGGAGAGTACAGAAGGGCATTCAGAGACAAAAGAAGACAGAATCACATACAGAGAGAAAAGATGACCGAAGGGCATCCTGAGAGAGGAGAGAACACAAGGGCATCCAGAGAGTTTAGAGAACAGAAGAGAATTCAGAAATAGTATAGAACAGAAAGGCATCCAGCGCGAGCAGAAGACTGAAGGATATCCAGAGAGAGAAGAGGACAGAAGGGCATGGGGAGAGATGAGAATACGAAAGGGCATCCAGAGAGAGGAGAGCACAGAAGGGCATCCAGTGAGAGGAGAGAAGAGAATAGCAACCAGATAGAGGAGAAGATAGAAGGGTATAAAGAGTCACGAGAGAATTGTAGGGCATCCAGAGAGAGGAGAAAACACAAGGGCGTCCAGAGAGAGCAGAGACCAGAAGGGCATCTGTAAATAGGAGAAGAGAGGAGGCATCCAGATGTAGAAGAGGACTGACGGGCGTCCTGAGAGAGGAGAGGGCAGAAGGGCATTCAGGGAGAGAACAGAAGGGCATCCAGAGAGAGGAGAGGACAGAAGGGAATCTCGAGAGAGCAGAGTACAGAAGGGCCACCAGAAAGAGGAGAAGACAGAAGGGCATCAGGAGATAGGAGAAGACAGAAGGGCATCCAGAGAAAGGAGGAGACAGTTTTGTCTCCAGAAAGAAGGCAGAGCAGAAGGGCATGCAGAGAGAGGAGAGGAAAGAAGGGCATCCACATAAAATAGTACAGAAGGTCATACTGAGAGAGGAGAAACAGAAGAGCATCTAGATAGAGGAGAGAACAGAAGGGCAACCAGAAAGAGAAGAGAAAAAAAGGTCCTCCAGAGAAGGAGAAGACAGAGCGAATCCAGAGAGAGGAGAGAACAGAAAGGCATTCAGAGAGATGAGAGTGCAGAAGGGCATCGGCAGAGGGGAGATGACAGAAGGTCATCCAGAGAGAGGAGAGAACAGAAAGGCATCCAGAGAGAGGAGAAGACAGAAGGGCATCCGGAGAGACTAGAGAACAGAAGGCCATCAAGTGAGAGGAGAAGACAGATGGGCATCCAGAGATAGGAGAGGAGAGAAGGGCATCCAGTGAGAGGAGAGTGAAGAAGGGCATCAAGAGAGAGCAGAGGACAGAAGGGATCCAGAGAGAGGACAGAACAGAAAGCCATGCAAAGAGAGGAAAAGACAGAAGTGCATATATAGAGAGGAAAGAACAGAACGACATCCAGAGAGAAGAGAGATCATAAGGGCATCCATCGAGACTAGAGTTCAGAAGGGCATCCAGAGAGAGGGGAAGTCAGAAACGCATCCACAGAGAGGAGAGAAATGAAGGGCCTCAAGAGAGCAGAGAAGGCAGAATGGCATCCACAGAGAGGAGAGAACATAAGGGCATCCAGAGAGATGAGAGGACAGAAGTTTATGTAGAGAGGAGAGAACAAAAGGGCATCCAGAGAGAAGAGAGAAGAGCAGGGCATCCAGAGAGAGAGGAAGACAGAAGGGCATGCAGAGAGAGGAGAGGACAGAAGGGCATGCCGAGAGATGATAATACAGAAGGGCATAGATAGGGAGGAGAATACAGAAGGGCATCCAGATGGATGAGAATACAGAAGGACACCCAGAGAGAGGAGAGGACAGAAAGGGATCCAGAGAGAGGAGAGAACCGAAGGGCATCCAGAGAGAGTAGAGAGCCGAAGGGCATCCAGTGAGAGAAGAAGACAGAAGGGAATCCAGAGAGAGGAGAGAACAGAAAGGCATCCAGAGAAAGGAGAGAGCACAAGGGCATCCAGGGAGAGGATAAAACAGAAGGGCATCTGGAGAGAGGAGAAAACAGAAATACATCCAGAAAAAGAAGAAGACAGAAGGGAAGCCTGTGAGACGAGAGAAGAGAAGGGCATAGGGAGAGAGAAGACAGAAGGGCATCCAGAGAAAGGAGAGGACAGAAGGGCATCCAGAAGGAGGAGAAGACAGAAGGGCTTCTAGAGAGTAGAGAGGGAAGAATGGCAGCCTGAGAGAGGAGAGAACAAAGGGCATCCAGAGAGAGGAGAAGAGAGAAGGGCATCCAGAGAGAAGAGAGGACAGAAGCGCACTCAGAAAGAGGAGAGGGCAGAAGGGCATTCAGAGAGAGGAGAAGACAGAAGGGCATCTGGAGAGAGGAGAGAACAGAAGGGCATCCAGAAAGAGGAGAGAACAGAAGGGCATCAAGAGAGAGGAGAATACAGAAGGGCATCCGGAGATAGGAGAGAGCAGAAGAGCATCCAGAGAGAGAAGAGAGCAGAAGGGCATCCAGAGAAAGAAGAAGACATTAGGGCATCTGGAGTGAGGAGAGAACAGAAAAGCATCCAGAGAAAGTAGAAGACAGAAGGGAAGCTGGAGATTAGAGAGAACAGAGAGGCATTCAGAAAGAATAGATGACAGAAGGGCATCTAGAGAGAGGAGAGAAGAGAAGGGCATCCAGCGAGAGGAGAACACAAAAAAGAATTCAGACTGAGGAGAGAACAAAAGGGCATCCAGAGAGAGGAGAGAACACAAGGGCATCCAGAGAGAGGAGAGGACAGAAGGGCATGCAGAGAGAGGAGAAGACAGAAGGGAGTCCATAGAGAGGAGAGAACAGAAAAGCATCCAGAGAGAGGAGAAGACAGAAGGGAATCCAGAGAGAGGAGAGAACAGAATGGAATCCAGAGAGAGGAGAGAGCTGAAGGGAATCCAAAGAGTGGAGAAGACAAAAGGGCATCCGGATTGAGGAGAGAACAGAAGGGAATACAGAGAGAGGAGCAACCAGAAGGACATCCAGAGAGAGGAGAAGACAGAAGGGCATCCGTAGAGAGAAGAGAACAGTAGGGCATCCAGAAAGAGGAGAGAACAGAAAGGCATCCAGATATAGGAGAGAGAAGAAGGGCATCCAGAGAGAGGAGAAGACACAAAGGCATCCAGAGAAAGGAGAGAACAGAAGGGCATCCAGAAAAAGGAGAGAACAGATGGGCATATAAAGAGAGGAGAAGACAGAAGAAAATCCAGAGGGAAGAGAATACAGAAGGGTATCCAGAGAGAGGAGAGAACAGAACAGCATTCAGAGAGAGGAGATAGCAGAAGGGCATCCAAAGAGAAGAGAGAACAGAAGGGTATACATAGAGAGTAGAAAACGAAAGGGTGTCCAGAGAGAGGAGAGGATAAAACGGCATCCAGAGAGAGGAGAAGACAGAAGGGAATCCAGAGAGGGGAGAGGACAGAACGGCATCCATAGAGAGGAGAGTGAAGAAGGGCATCCAGAGAGAGGAGAGGACAGAAGGGATCCAGAGAGAGGGGAGTACAGAAAGCCATCCATAGGGAGGAGAAGACAGAAGTGCATCCAGGAAGAGGAGATGTCAGAAGGGCATCAAAAGAGAGGACAGAACAGAAGGGCATCCAGAGAGAGGAGAAGACAGAAACACATCCACAGAGAGGGGAGAACAGAATGACATCCAGAGAGCAAAGAAGTAAGAAGGGCATCCAGGGAGAGTAGAGAATAGAATGGTATCTAGAGAGCAGAGAAGACAGAAGAACATCCAGAGAGAGGAGAGAACATAAGTGCATCCAGAGAGAATAGAGGACAGAAGGGCATGTAGAGAGAGCAGAGAACAGAAGGTTATCCAGAAAGAGGAGAAGAGAGAAGGGCATTGGGAGATAGGAGAAGACAGAAGGTCTTCCAGAGAGAGGAGAGGACAGAATGGTCTCCAGAGAGAAGAGAGAATACAAGGGCATCCAGAGAGATGAGAGGTCAGAAGGGCTTCCGCAGAAAAAAGTAAAGAATGCCATACAGAGAAAGGAGAAGACAGAAGGTCATCTAGATAGGGGAGCAAACAGAAGGGCATTTATAGAGATGAGGGAAAAGAAGGGCATCCAGAGAAGGAGAAGACAGAGCAAATCCAGAGAGAGGAGAGGACAGAAGGGCATTCAGAGACAAGAGAGAAAAGAAGGGCATCGGGAGATAGGTGAAGACAGAAGGTCATGCAGAGAGAGGAGAGAACAGAAGTGCATCCAGAGAGAGGAGAAGACAGAAGGTCATCCAGAGAGATGAGAGGATAGAACAGCATTCAGAGAGAGGAGAATACAGAAGGGTATCCAGAAAGAGGAGAGCACAGAAGGGCATCCAGAGACAGGAGAGTGCAGATGGGCATCCAGAGAAAGGAGAAGACAGAAGGGCATCCAGAGAGAGGAGAGAACACAAGGGCATCAAGAGAGAGGAGAGAACACAAGGGCATCAAGAGAGAGGAGAATACAGAAGGGAATCCAGAGAGAGGAGAGGACAGAAGGGCATAGAGAGAGAGGAGAGAGCAGAAGGGCATTCAGAGATAGGAGAAAACAATAGGGCATCCAGAGAGAGGATAGAACAGATGGGCATCCAGAGAGAGGAGATAGCAGAAGGGCATCCAGAAAAAGGAGAAGACAGAAGGGCATCCGGAGAGAGGAGAGAATCAGATGGGCATCCAGAGAGAGGAGAAGACACAAGGGAAGCTGGAGAGACGAGAGATCAGAAGGGCATAGGGAGAGAGGAGAGGACAGAAGGGCATCTAGGTAAATGAGAGAACAGAAGAGAATCCAGAAAAAGTAGAGACCAGAAGGGCATCCAGAGAGAGCAGAAGACGGAAGGACATCCTGAGAGAGAAGAGGACAGAAGCACTTCTGGAGAGAGGAAAAGACAGAAGGGCGTCCATAGAGAGTAGAGAACAGAAGGGCATCCAGAGAGAGGAGAGAAGAGAAGAGAAGGGCATCCAGAAAAAGGAGAGAACAGAAGGGCATCCAAAGAGAGGAGAAGACAGAAGGGAATCCAGAGAGATGAGAATACAGAAGAACAACAGGAGAGAGCAGAGAACAGACGGGCATTCAGAGAAAGGAGCGAGCAGAAGGGCATCCAGAGAGAGCAGAAGACACATGAACATCCTAGAGAGAGGAGAGAACAGAAGGGCATTCTTAAATAGGAGAAGACAGGTGGCATCCAGATATAGAAGAAGACAGATGGGCATCCTGAGAGAGAAGAGGACAGAAGGGCATTCAGGGAGAGAAGAGAACAGAAGGGCATCCAGAATGAGAAGAAGACAGAAGGGCATCAGGAGATAGGAGAAGACAGAAGGGCATCCAGAGAAAGGAGGAGACAGAATTTCCTCCAGAGAGAAGACAGAGCAGAAGGGCATGCAGAGAGAGGAGAGGAAAAAAGGGCATCCACATAAAATCGTACAGAAGGCCATACAGAGAAAGGAGAAGACAGAAGGGCATCTAGATAGAGGAGAGAACAGAAGGGCAACCAGAAAGAGGAAAGAACAAAAGGGCATCCAGAGAAGGAGAAGACAGAGCGAATCCAGAGAGAGAATAGAGAACAGAAGGGGATTCAGAGAGATGAGAGAGCAGAAGGGCATCAGGCGAGAGGAGATGACAGAAGGTCATCCAGAGAGAAAAGAGAACAGAAAGGCATCCAGAGAGAGAAGAAGACAGAAGGGCCTCCAGAGAGAGGAGATGACATAAGGGCATCCAGAGAGAGGAAAGAAAAATAGGGAATCCAGAAAGAGAAGAGAACAGAAGTGCATACAGAGAAAGAAGACAGAAGGGCATCCAGAGAGAGAAAAGTATTGAACGGCATCCAAAGAGAGGAGAAGACAGAAGGGCATCTGGAGAGGGGAGAGAACAGAAGGGCATCCAGAAAGAGGAGAGAACTGAAGGTCATCAAGATAGAGGAGAAGACAGAAGGGAATCCAGAGAGAGGAGAGAACAGAAGGGCATCCAGAGAGAGTAGAGAGTAGAAGGGCATACAGAGAGAGCCAAAGACAGTAGGCCATCCGGAGAGAGGAGAGAACAGAGGGGCATCCAGATGAGAAGAGGGAGCAGAAGGGCATTCAGAGAGAGGAGAAGACAGAAGGGCATCCAGAAAGATGAGAAGACAGAAGGGCATCGGGAGATAGGAGAAGACAGAAGGGCATCCAGAGAGAGGAGAATACAGAAAGACATGGGGAGATAGGAGAAGACAGAAGTGCATCCAGAGAGAGGAGAGCAAAGAAGGGCATCCACATAAAATAGTACAGAAGGCCATACAGAGAGAGGCGAAGACAGAAGGGAATCCAAAGAGAGGACATAACAGAAGGGCATTCGGAGACAGGAGAAAACAGAAGGGCATCCAGATGATAGAAAGGCATTCAGAGAGAGGAGAAGAGAGAAGGGAATCCAGAGAAAGGACAGAACAGAAGGGCATCCAGAGAGAGGAAAGACCAGAAGGGTATCCCGAGAGAGGAGAAGACAGAAGGGCATCCGGAGAGAGGAGATGACAGAAGGGCATCTGGAGAGAGGAGAGAACAGAAGGGCATCCAGTGAGAGGAAAGAAAAATAGGGAATCCAGAGAGAGGAGAAGAGAGAAGGGCATAAATAGAGAGGAGAGAACAGAAGGGCATCCAGAGAGAGGAGAGTGTAGAAGGGCATCTAGAGAGAGGAGAATACAGTAGGGAATCTGGAGAGAAGAGAGAACAGATGGGCATCAGGAGAGAGGAGAAGACAGAATGTCATCCAGAGAGAGGTGATGACAGAAGGACATCTAGAGAGACGAAAAGAAAAATAGGGAATCCAGAAAGAGGGAGAACAGAAGTGCATCCAGAGAGGGGAGAACACAGAAGGGCATCTAGAGCGATGAGAGAGTAGAAGGGTATCCAGAGAGAGGAGAAGACAGAAGGGAATACAAAGTGAGGAGAGAACAGAAGGGCATCCAGAGAGAGGGGAGACCAGAAGGGCATCCAGAGAGAGGAGAGCACAGAAGGACATCCGGAGAAAGTAGATGACAGAAGGTCATCCAGATAGAGGAAAAGAAAAATGGGGAATCCAGAAAGAGGAGAGAACAGAAGTGCATCCAGAGAGAGGAGAAAACAGAAGGTCAAAGAGAGAGTGGAGAAAAAGGGTATCCAGAAAGAAAAGAGACCAGAAGGGCATTGAGAGAGAGAGAGGAGAAGACAGAAGGGAATCCAGAGAGAAGAGAATAAAGAAGAGAATCCAGAGAGAGAGAGGAGAGAATAGAAGGGCATCCAGGGAGAGGAGAAGACAGTAGGTCATCCGGAGAGAGGAGAGAGCATGCAGAGAGAGGAGAGAGCAGAAGGGCATCCAGAGAAAGGAGAAGACAGAAGGGCATTCAGAGAAAGGAGAAGACAGAAGGGCATCAGGAGATAGGAGAAGACAGAAGGGCATCCAGATAGAGGAGAGCTAAGAATGGCATCCACATAAAATAGTACAGAAAGACATACAGAGAGGAGAAGACAGAATGGCATCTAGAAAAAAGGGAACAGAAGGGAATCCAGAAAACGGAGAGAACAAAAGGGCATTGAGAGAAGGAGAAGACAGAAGCAAATCCAGAGAGTGGAGAGAACAGAAGTGCATCCAGAAAGAGGGGAGTGTAGAAGGTCATACAGAGAGAGAAGACAGTAGGGCATCCGGAGAGAGGAGAAAACAGATGGGCATCGGGAGAGAGGAGAAGACAGAAGGTCATCCAGAGAGAGGAGAATACAGAAAGGTATCCAGAGAGAGGAGATGATAGAAGGGCATCCAGAGAGAGGAAAGAAAAATATGGAATTAAGAACGAGGAGAGAACAGAAGTGCATACAGAGAGAGAGAGAAGACAGAAGGGCATCCACAGTAAGGAAAGAATAGAACGGCATCCAGTTAGAGGAGAAGACAGAAGGGAATCCAGAAAGAAGAGAGAAAAAGGGGCATCCAGAGACAGGAGAGCCCAGAAGGGCATTGAGACAAAGAGCAGAAGACAGAAGGGCATCTGGAGAGAGGAGAGAAGAGAAGGGCATCCAGAAAGACGAGAGAATAAAAGGTCATCAAGATAGAGGAGAAGACAGAAGGGAATCCAGAGAGAGGAGAGAAAAAAAGGGCATCCAGTGACAGGAGAGACCAGAAGGGCATTGAGAGAGAGAGGAGAAGACAGAAGGGCATTCAGAGAGAGGAGAGAACAGAAGGGCATCCAGAGAGAGGAGAGAGTAGATGGGCATCCAGAGAGAGCAGAAGACAGTAGGCCATCCGGAGAGAGGAGAACAGAAGGGCATGCAGAGAGAGAGGAGAAGGGCATCCAGAGAGAGGAGAAGACAGAAGGGCATCCAGAGAGAGGAAAGAAAAGAAGGGCATCCACATAAAATAGTACAGAAGGCCATACAGAGGAGTGGAGAAGACAGAAGGGCATCTAGATAGAGGAGCAAACAGAAGGGCATCCAGAAAGAGGAGACAACAGATGGGCATCCAGAGAAGGAGAACACAGAAGCGAATCCAGAGAGAGGAGAGAACAGAGGGGCATTCAGAGAGAGGAGAGAACAAAAGGGCATCAGGAGAGAGGAGAAGACAGAAGGTCATCCAGAGGGATGAGATGACAGAAGGGCATGAAGGGAGAGGAAAAGAAAATAGGGAATCCAGAAAGAGGAGAGTACAGAAGTGCATCCAGAGAGAGGAGAACACAGAAGGGCATCCAGAGAGAGCAGAAAAAAAGGGCATCCAGAAAGAGGAGAGACCAGAAGGGCATTGAGAGATAGAGAGAGAGGAGAAGACAGAAGGGCATCCGGAGAGATGAGATGACAGAAGGACATCCATATAGAGGAAAAGAAAAATAAGGTATCCAGAAAGAGGAGAGAACAGAAGTACATCCAGAGGAGGAGAAGAGAGAAGGGCATCCAGAGAGAGGAGAAAAAAAGGAATCCAGAAAGAGGAGAGGCCAGAAGGGCATTGAGAGAGAGAGAAGAAGACAGAAGGAAATGCAGAGAGAGGAGAGAACAGAAGGGCATCCAGAGAGAGGAGAGAGTAGAAGGGCATCCAGGGAGAGGAGAAGAGAGTAGGGTATCCATAGAGAGGATAGAATAGAAGGGCATGCAGAGAGAGGTGAGAGCAGAAGGGCATCCAGAGAGAGGAGAAGACAGAAGGGAATCCAGAAAGAGGAGAAGGCAGAAGGGCATCAGGAGATAGGAGAAGACAGAATGGCATCCAGAGATAGGAGAGCAAAGAAGGGAATCCACATAAAATAGTACAGAAGGCCATACAAAGAGAGGAGAAGACAGAAGGGCATCCAGATAGAGGAGAGAACAGAAGGGAAACCAGAAAGAGGAGAGAACAGAAGGGCATCCAGAGAAGGAGAAGACAGAAGTGAATCCAGAGAGAGGAGAGAACAGAAGGGCATTCAGAGAAAGGAGAGAACAGAAGGGCATTGGGAGAGTGGAGAAGACAGAATGTCATCCAGAGTGAGGAGAGAACAGAAATGCATCCAGAGAGAGGAGAGTACAGAATGGCATCCAGTGAGAGGAGAGAACAGAAGGGCATCCAATGTTAGGGGAGAACAGAAGGGAATCCTGAGAGAGGAGAGAACAGAAAAGCATCCCGAGAGAGGGGAAGACTAAAGGGCATACAAAGTGAGGAGAGAACAAAAGGGCATCTGTAGCATGAGAAATTATAAAGGCCATTTTTTGAAATATGTGTAGATTTTTCGCCTTATAGAACAAGGAACTGACAATAAGATTTCAGGCCTTCACATTCTGGTGAAGGACACTTGCTGAATTACATTCCTCAAGCCTTGCCCAAGGTAGGAAGACACATTCCTGACCACAGATAAAAGATGCTGACATCTATGTGGGGCTATAGCAGGAAGAAGCTAAGATAGTTAATCTGAAATAGTTGGCAAATGGCAGGAAAGGACACAATAGATGGTAAAAACCACATTTTTGAGAAGAATAGGTGTGCAGAGTGATTTCACATGATTCTAGATCATTTGTGCTAGATTCCTCTGAAATGTTCCACTGTCATTGGTTACCCCTCCCTTGGTCTTCCCAGCGCTATGTTCAAAATTTTTAAAACAACCATTCATGTGTAACCGAGCGAAATTGCAACCTTTCATGTGTAAGCGCACGAAAATGCCTTCCTTTCCCCACCCCATGCAATAAAAGACCCTTTAACCCACCACTCAGGGCCAAAAACCTTGCTCTTGGAGCTAAAGAGCTTGTAGTTTTGACCACTGGCTTACTTCTCTAATAAAGTCTCTGCTGATTGCATCCCGTTATGGTTTCCTGTGACCATTGGGTGGTCGAGATTTCCAGAGGCTTGAGGAAGGGTCTCCCGAGTATGGAGGTCTTCACATCCAGAGAGAGGAGCAGACAGTAGGACATCCGGAGAGAGGAGAGAACAGAAGGGGATATAGAGAGAGGAGAGACCAGAAGTGCATCCAGAGAGAGGAGAAGACAGAAGGGAATCCAATGGGAGGAGAGAACAGAAGGGCATTCGGAGAGAGGAGAAGACTGAATGGCCTCCAGAGAGGAGTGGACAGCAGGGCAGACAGAGAGACGAGAGGACAGAAGAGAATCCAGAGAGAGGAGCAAACAGAAAGGCATCCAGAGAAGGAGAAGACAGAAGGGACTCCAGAGAGGAGAGGACAGAACAGAAGGACATCCATAAAGAGAAGAGAAGAGAATGGCATCCAGAGAGAGGACAGAACAAAAGGGCATACAGAGAGAAGAGGACAAAAGGGCATTCAGAGAGAGGAGAGAACAGAAGAGCATCCAGAGAAGGAGAAGAGAGAAGCGAATCCAGAGAGATAAGAGAACAGAAGGGCATTCGGAGAGAACAGTTGGGCATCGGGAGAGACAAGAAGACAGAAGGCATCCAGAGAGAGGAGATGACAGAAGGGCATCCAGAGAGAGGAAAAGAAAAATAGGGAATCCAGAAAGAGGAGAGAACAGAAGTGCACCCAGAGAGAGGAGAAGACAGAAGGGCATCCAGGAGAAGAGATGACAGAAAGGGAATCCAGAGAGAAAAGAGAACAGAAGGGCTTTCAGAAACAGGGGAGAACAGAAGGGCTTTCAGAAACAGGGGAGAACAGAAGGGCATTGGGAGATTGGAGAAGACAGAAGGTCATGCAGAGTGAGGAGATAACACAAGTGCATCCAGAGAGAGGAGAAGACAAAAGGGCATCCAGAGAGAGAAGAGTATATAACGGCATCCAGAGAGAGAAGAAGACAAAAGGGAATCCAGAGAGAGCAGAGAACAGAAGGGCATCCAGCTACAGGAGAGAGCAGATGGGCATCCAGAGAAAGGAGAAGACAGAAGGGTATCTGAAGAGAGGAGAGAACAGAAGGGCATCAAGAAAGAGTAGAGAACAGAAGGGCATCCAAGGAGAGGAGAAGACAGAAGGGAATCAAGAGAGAGGAGAGAACAGAAGGGCATCCAGAGGGAGGAGAAAGCAGAAGGGAATCCAGAGAGAGAAGACAATAGGGCATCCAGAGAGAGAAGAGTACAGAAGGGCATCCAGAGAGAGAAGAGTACAGAAGGGCATCCAGATAGAGGAGAGAGCAGAATGGCATCCAGAAAGAGAAGAAGACCGAAGGGTATCAGGAGAGAGGAGAGAACAGATAGGCATCCAGTGAGAGAAGACACAAGGGAACCTGGAGAGACGAAAGAACAGAAGGGCATAGAAAGAGAGGAGAGGACAGAAGGGCATCTAGAGAAATGAGAGAACAGAAGAGAATCCAGAAAAAGAGAGAACAGAAGGGCATCCAGAGAGAGCAGAAGACTGAAGGACATCCAGAGATAGGAGAAGGAGATAGGAGAAGACAGAAGGGAATCCAGAGAGAGGAGAGTTAAGAAGGGCTTCCACATAAAAGAGTACAGAAGGCCATACAAATAGAGGAGAAGACAGAATGGCATCTAGATAAAAAAGAGAAGAGAAGGGCATCCATAAAGAGGAGAAAACAGAATGCCATCCAGAGAAGTGGAAGACAGAAGCGAATCCAGAGAGAGGAGAGAACAGAATGGCATCCTGAGAAAGGAGAGAACAGAAGGGCATTGGGAGAAAGGAGAAGATAGAAGGTCATCCATAGAGAGGAGAGAACAGAAATGCATCCACAGAGAGGAGAAGACAGAAAGGCATCCAGAGAGAGGAGGGGACAGAATGGCATCCATTGAGAGGAGAGAAGAGAAGCGCAGCCAATGTTAGGGGAGAACAGAAGAGAATTCAGAGAGAGGAGAGAACAGAAAAGCATCCCGAGAGAGGGGAAGACAAAAAGGCATACAAAGTGAGGAGAGAACAGAAGGACATCTGTAGCGTGAAAAATTATGAAGGCCATTTTATGAAATATGTATAGATGTTTCACCTTACAGAACAGGGAACTGAAAATAAGATTTCAGGCCTTCACATTCCAGGTGAAGGACACTTGCTGAATTACATTCCTCAAGCCTTGCCCAAGGCAGGAAGACACATTCATGACCACAGATAAAAGATGCTGACACCTAGGTGGGGCTATAGCAGGAAGAAGCAAAGATAGTTGATCTGAAATAGTTGGTAAATGGCAGGCTAGGACACAATAGATGGTAAAAACCACATTTTTGAGAAGAATGAGTGTGCAGAGTGATTTCACATGACTCTAGATCATTTGGGCTAGATTCCTCTGAAATGTTCCACTGTTATTGGTTACCCCTCCCTTGTTCTTGCCAGTGCTATGTTCAAAATTTTTAAAACAACCATTCATGTGTAACCGAGCGAAAATGCAACCATTCATGTATAACCACGCGAAAATGCCTTCCTTTCCCCACCCCATGCAATAAAACACCCTTTAACCCACCACTCGGGGCTAAAATCCTTGCTCTTGTAGCTAAAGAGCTTGTCTTTTTGACCACCAGCTTACTTCCCTAATAAAGCCTCTGCTGATTGCATCCAGGTATGTTTTCTTGTGATCGTTGGGTGGTCGAGATTTCCAGAGGCTTGAGGAAAGGTCTCCCGAGTATGGAGGTCTTTATATCCAGAGAAAGAAGAAGACAGAAGGGTATCTGAGATCGGAGAGAACAGAAGGGCATCTAGAAAGAGGAGAGAACAGAAGGGAATCAAGAGAGAGGAGAAGACAGAAGGGAATCTGGAGAGAGGAGAGAACAGAAGGTCATCCAGAGAGAGGAGAGAGCAGAAGGGCATCCATAGAGAGGAGGAGACAATAGGGCATCCGGAAAGAGGAGAGAACAGAATGGCATTCAGTGTGAGGAGAGAGCAGAAGCACATCCAGAAAGAGGAGAAGAAAGAAGGGCATCTGGAGAGAGGAGAGAACAGATATGCATCCAGAGAGAGAAGAAGACACAAGGGAAGCTGGAGAGATGAGAGAACAGAAGGGCATAGGGAGAGAGGAGAGGACAGAAGGACATCTAGGGAAATGAGAGAACAGAAGAGAATCCAGAAAAAGTAGAGACCAGAAAAGCATCCAGAGAGAGCAGAAGACTGAAGGACATCCAGAGAGAGAAGAGGACAGAAGCACATCCAGAGAGCGGAAAAGACAAAAGGGCATCCAGAGAGAGGTGAGAACAGAAGGGCATCCAGAGAGAGCAGAGAGCAGAAGGGCATCCAGAGAGTGGAGAAGACAGAAGGGCATCCACAGAGAGGAAAGAACGTAAGTGCATCCAGAGAGATGAGAGGACAGTTTATGTAGAGAGGAGAGAACAAAAGGGATTCCAGAGAGAGGAGAGAAGAGAAGGGCATCGAGAAAGAGAGGAAGACAGAAAGGCATGCAGAGACAGGAGAGGACAGAAGGACAGGCAGAGAGCTGATAGTACAGAAGGGCATCTATAGGGAGGAGAAAACAGAAGGGCATCCAGATAGAGGAGAATACAGAAGGGCACCCAGAGAGAGTAGAGGACAAAAAGGGATCCAGAGAGAGGAGAGAACAGAAGGGCATCCAGAGATAGGAGAGTGCAGAAGGGCATCCAGAGAGAGGAGAAGACAGAAGGAAATCCAGTGAGAGGAGATAACAGAAAGGCATCCAGAGAGAGAGTAGAGAGCACAAGTGCATCCAGAGAGAGGAGAAGATAGAAGGGAATCCAAAGAGAGGAGAAAACAGAAGGGCATTCGGAGAGAGGAGAAAACAGAAGGGCCTCCAGAGAGGAGAGGACAAAAGGGCATCCATAAAGAGAAGAGAACAGAATTGCATCCAGGCATAGGACAGAACAGAAGGGCATCCAGAGAGAAGAGGACAAAAGGGCTTCTAGATAGAGGTGAGAACAGAAAGGCATCCAGAGAGAGGAGAGAGTAGAAGGGCATCCAGAGAGAAGACAGTAGGGCATCCCTAGAGAGGAGAGAACAGATGGGCATAAGGAGAGAAGAGAAAACAGAAGGTCATCCAGAGAGAGGAGATGAGAGAAAGGTATCCAGAGAGAGGAAAAACATAGGGAATCCAGAAAGAGTCGAGGACAGAAGTGCATCCAGAGAGAGGAGAACACAGCAGGGCATCCAGAGAGAGGAGAGGATAGAACGGCATCCAAAGAGGGGAGAAGACAGAAGGGAATCCAGAGAGAGGACAGAACAGAAGGGCATCCAGAGAGAAGAGAGAGTAGAAGGGCATCCAGGGAGAGGAGAAGACACTCGGCCATCTGGAGAGAGGAGAGAACAGAAGGGCATGCAGAGAGTGGAGAGAGCAGCAGGGCATCCAGAGAGAGGAGAAGACAGAAGGGCATCCAGAAAGAGGAGAAGACAGAAGGGCATCAGGAGATTGGAGAAGACAGAATGACATCCAGAGAGAGGAGAGCAAAGAAGGGAATCCACATAAAATAGTACAGAAGGCCATACAAAGAGAGGAGAAGACAGATTGGCATCTAGATAAAAAAGAGAACAGAAGGGCATCCATAAAGAGGAGAGAACAGAAGGCCATCCAGAGAAGGAGAAGACAGAAGCGAACCCAGAGAGAGGAGAGAACAGAAGGGCTTTCGGAGAAAGGAGAGAACAGACCGGCATTGGGAGAGAGGAGAAGACAGAAGGTCATCCAGAGAGAGGAGAGAACAGAAATGCATCCAGAGAGAGGAGAAGACAGGAGAGCATCCAGAGAGAGGAGAGAACAGAAGGGCATCCAATGTTAGGGGAGAACAGAAGGGAATCCTGAGGGAGGAGAGAACAGAAAAGCATCCCGAGAGAGGGGAAGACAGAAGGGCATACCAAGTGAGGAGAGAACAGAAGGGCATCTGTAGCATAATGGTCATTTTTTGAAATATGTGTAGATTTTTCACCTTACAGAACAGGGAACTGAAAATAAGATTTCAGGCCTTCACATTCCAGGTGAAGGACACTTCCTGGATTACATTCCTCAAGCCTTGCCCAAGGTAGGAAGACACATTCATGACCACAGATAAAAGATGCTGACACCTATGTGGGGCTATAGCAGGAAGAAGCAAAGATAGTTAATCTGAAATAGTTGGTAAATGGCAGGATAGGACACAATAGCATGATAAAAACCACATTTTTGAGAATAATGAGTGTGCAGAGTGATTTCACATGACTCTAGATCATTTAGGCTAGATTCCTCTGAAATGTTCCACTGTTATTGCTTACGCCTCCCTTGGTCTTGCCAGTGCTATGTTCAAAATTTTTAAAACAACCATTCATGTATAACCACGCGAAAATGCCTTCATTTCCCCACCCCATGCAATAAAAGACCCTTTAACCCACCACTCGGGGCCAAAATTCTTGCTCTTGGAGCTAAAGAGCTTGTCTTTTTGACCACCGGCTTACTTCCCTAATAAAGCCTCTGTTAATTGCATCCAGGTATGGTTTCTTGTGAACGTTGGGAAGTCGAGATTTCCAGAGGATTGAGGAAGGGTCTCCTGAGTATGGAGGTCTTCACATCCAGAGAGAGGAGAGAGCAGAAGGGCATCCAGAGAGAGGAGAAGACAGTGGGGCATCCGGAGAGAGGAGAGACCAGAAGGGCATCCAGAAAGAGGAGAGACCACAAGAGCATCCAGAAAGCGGAGAAGACAGAAGGGCATCCAGAGAGAGGAGAGAGCAGAAGGGCATCCAGAGAGAGGGGAAGACAGAAGGGAATCCAAAGGTAGGAGAGAACAGAAGGACATTTGGAGAGAGGAGAAGACAGAAGGGCCTCCAGAGAGCAACGGATAGCAGGGCATGCAGAGAGAGGAGAGAACAGAAGAGAATCTGGAGAGAGGAGCGAACAGAAGGGCATCCAGAGAACGAGAAGACAGAAGGGCCTCAAGAGAGGAGAGGACAGAACAGAAGGGCATCCATAAAGAGAAGAGAAGAGAAGGGGATCGGGAGAGAGGAGAAGACAGAAGGTCATCCAGAAAGAAGAGAACAGAAGGGCATCCAGAGAGAAGAGAGGACAGAATGGCATCTGGATAGAGGAGAGAACAGAATGCTATCAAGAAAGAGGAGAGAACAGAAGGGCATCTAGAGAGAGGAGAAGACAGAAGGGCATTCAGAGAGAGGAGAGAGCAAAAGTGCATCCAGAGAGAGGAGAAGACAAAAGTGAATGTAAAAAGAGGAGAGAACAGAAGGGCATCTAGAGAGAGGAGAAGACAGAAGGGCATACAGAGGGAGAAGAGGACAGATGGCCATCCAGAGAGAGGAGAGAACAGAAAGCCATTCAGAGTGAGGAGAAGGCAGAAGGGCATCCAGAGAGAGAAGAGAACAGAAGGACATCCAGAAAGAGGAGAGGACAGAAGGGCATACAGAGAGAGGAGAGAACAGAAAGCCATCCAGAGTGAGGATAGAACAGAAAACCATTCGAAGAGAGGAAAAGACAGAAGGGCATCCAAAGAGAGGAGTGGACAGAAGCTCATTAGAAAGAGAAGAGAACAGAAGAGCATCCAGAGAGAGGACAGGACAGAAGGGCATCTAGAGAGAGCAGAGAACACAAGGGCATCCAGAAAGAGGAGAAGACAGAAGGGCATAGGGAGAAAGAAGAATACAGAAGGCCATCCAGAGAAACGAGAGGACTGAAAGGAATCGAGAGAGAGGAGAGGACAGAAGGGCATCTGGAGAGAAGAGAGTACAGAGGGCATCTAGAGAGTATAGAGGATAGAAGTGCATCTAGAGAGTGGAGAATACAGAATGGAATCCAGAGAGAGGAGAAGACATAAAGGGAATTCAGAGTGAGGATAAAGCAGAAGGGCATTCAGAGAGAGAAGAGAATAGCATGGCATCTAGAATGAAGAGAGAACAGAACAGTATCCAGAAAGAGGAGAAGACAGAAGGGCATCCAGAGAGAGGAGAGAACAGAAGGACATCCAGAGAGAGGAGAGGACTGAAGGGACTCGAGAGACAGAAGGGCATCTGGAGCGATGTCAAAACAGAGGGCTTCCAGAGAGTATAGAGGACAGAAGGCCATCTATAGGGAAGAGAGAACAGAAGTGCATCTAGGGAGAGGAGAACACAAAGAGGAAATCAAGAATGAGGAAAGAACCGAAAGGCATCCAGAGAGAGGAGAAGACAGAAGGGAATTCAAAGATGGGCATACAGAGAGAGGAGAGAGCAGAAGAACATTCACAAAGAGGAGAGGACAGGAGGGCATCCATAGACAGGAGAGAACAGAAAGCCATCCAGAGTTAGGAGAAGGCAGAGGGGCATCTGGAGAGAGAAGAGAACAGAAGGTCTTCCAGAAAAAGGAGAGGACAGAAGGGCATACAGAGAGAGGAGTGAGCAGAAGGGCATCCAGAGAGAGGAGAAGACAGAAGGGCATCCGGAGAGAGGAGAGAACAGAAGGGAATCCAGAATGAGGAGAGAACAGATGGGCATCCAGAAAGAGTAGTAGACAGAAGGAATTACAGAGAGAGGAGAGAGCAGAAGGGCCTCCATAAAGAGGAGAAGACAGAAGGGCATCCGGAGAGAGGAGAGAACAGAAGGGCATCCAGAGTGAAGAGAGAGCAGAAAAGCATCCACAGAAATGTGAAGACAGAAGCGCATCCAACAGAGAGGATAGAACAGAAGGGCATCAAGAAAGAGGAGAGAAAAAAGCGCATCCAGAGAGAGGAGAAGACAGAAGGGCCTCCAGAGAGAGGAGTGGATAGAAGGGCATCGGAAAGAGAAGAGAACATAAGGGCATCCAGAGAGAGAAGAGAACCAAAGGGCATCCAGTGAGAGAAGAGGACACAAAGGAATCCAGAGAGAGGAGAATACAGAAGGGCATCCAGAGAGAAGAGAGAAGAGAATGGTATCAAGAAAGAGAGAGGACAAAAGGGCATACAGAGAGATGAGAGAACAGAAAGGCATCCAGAGAAAGGAGAAGACAGAAGGGCATCTAGATAAAAGAGAGGAAAAAAGAACATCCCGAGAGACGAGAGAACAGAAGGGCATTCAGAGAAATGATAGAACAGAACAGAATACGGAAATAGGAGTAAATAGAAGCCCTTCCAGAGAGAGCAGAAGACTGAAGGACATCCTGAGAGAGAAGAGGACTGAAGGGCATCCGGAGAGAGGAGAAGACAGAAGGGCATCTACAGAGAGGAGAAGTCAGAAGGGTATCTAGAGTGAGGAGACAATTGTCAGGCATCCAGAGAAAGGAGAAGACAGAAGGGCATCTAGAGAGAAGAGAACTGTAGAGAATCCAGAAAGAGCAGAGGACAGAAGGGCATCCAGAGTGAGGAGAGAAGAGAAGGGCATCCAGCAAGAAGAGAATGCAGAAGGGCATCTGGAGAGAGGAGAAGACAGAAGGGAATCCCGAGAGAGTTGAGAACAGAAAGGCATCCAGAGAGATGAGAGAACGGAAGAGAATCCAGAAAGCGGAGAAAAAAGAAAAGCATCCAGAGAGAGCAGAAGACTGAAGGATATCCAGAGGACGACGAGGACAGAAGGGAATCCAGAGAGAGGAAAAGACAGAAGGGTATCCAGTGTCTGGAGAGAATTGAAGGGCAACCAGAGAGAGGAGAATACAGAAGGGCTTCTAGAGAGAGGAGAGAACAGAAGGGCATCCGGAAAGAGGAGAAGAGAGAAGGCAACTAGATGGAGAAAAGACAGACAGGTATCCAGAGAGAGGAGAAGACAGGAGGGCATCTAGTGAGAAGAGAACAGTAAAGAATCCAGAAAGAGCAGAGGACAGGAGGGCATCCTTATAGAGGGGAGAATAGAAGGGCATCCAGCGAGAGGAGAAGGTAGAAGAGCATCTGGAGAGAGGAGAAGACAGAATGGCATCCCAAGAGAGTTGAAAACAGAAAGGCATCAAGAGAGATGAGAGAACAGAATAGAATCCAGAAAGAGGAGAGAAAAGAAGGGCATCCAGAGAGAGCAGAAGACTGAAGGACATCCAGAGAACGAAGATGACAGAAGGGCATCCAGAGAGAGGAGAAGACAGAAGGGTATCCAGGGTGAGGTGACGACAGAAGGGCATACAGAGAGAGAAGTGGACAGATGGCCATCCAGAGAGAGGAGGGAGCAGAAGAGCATCCGGAGAGAGGAGAAGACAGAAGGGTTTCTAGAGAGAAGAGAGAACAGAAGGGCATCCGGAAAGAGGAGAAGAGAGAAGACATCCAGATGGAGAAGAGGACAGACAGGCATCCAGAGAGAGGAGAGGACAGAAGGGAATCCAGGGAGAGAAGAGAACAGAAGGGCATCCGGACAGAAGAGAGGACAGAAGGGCATCTGGATAGAGGAGAGAACAGAATGGTATCTAGAGAGAGGAGAGAACAGAAGAGCATCCAGAGAGAGGAGAAGACAAAAGAGCATTCACAGAGAGGAGAGAGCAGAAGGGCATCCAGAGAGAGGAGAAGACAGAAGGGAATCTAAAAAGCGGAAAGAACAGAATGCACATCCAGAGAGAGGAGAAGACAGAAGGTCATACAGAGTGAGAAGTGGACAGATGGGCATCCACAGAGAGAAGCGAGCAGAAGGGCATCCAGGAAGAGGAGAGACAGAAGGGCATCCAGAGAGTAGAGGACAAAAGTGTATCCAGAGAGAGGAGAGAACAGAAGTGAATCCAGAGAGAGGAGAGAACAGAAGGGCATCCAGAGAGAGGAGATGACAGTAAGGCTAGCCTGGGTGAGGAGAGAATTGAAGGGCATCCAGAGAGAGGAGAAGAGAGAAAAGCTTCTAGAGAGAGCAGAGAACAGAAAGTCATCCAGAAAGAGGAGAGAGAGAAGGGCATCCAGAGACAGGGGAGGACAGAAAGGCATCCACCAAAAAGAGAACAGAAGGCCATCCAGAGGGAGGAGAAGACAGAAGGGCATCCAGAGAGATTTGAGAGCAGAAGGGCATCCAGAGAGAGGCGAAGACAGAAGTGAATCCAGAGAGAGGAGAGAACAGAAGGACATCTAGAAAGTGGAGAGAACAGAAGCACATCCAGAGAGAGGAGAAGACAGAATGGAATCCAGAGACAGAGAGGAGAGAACAGAAGGGCATTCGGAGTGAGGAAAAGACAGAAGGGCATCCAGAGAGAGGATTGGACAGAAGGGCATTCGGAAAGAGAAGAGAATGTAAGGGCATACAGAGAGAGGAGAGAACTGAAAGGCATCCAGAGAGAGAAGAGGACACAAGGGCATCCAGAGAGAGAAGAAGACAGAAGGGCATCCAGAGAGAGGAGTGGACAGAAGGGCATCGGAAAGAGAAGAGAACATAAGGGCATCCAGAGAGACAAGAGAACTGAAGGGCATCCAGAGAGAGAAGAGGATACAAGGGCATCCAGAGAGAGTAGAATACAGAAGGGCATCCAGAGAGAGGAGAGAACAGAAGGGTATCAAGAGAGAGGAGAGGACAAAAGAACATCCAGAAAGAGGAGAGAACAGAAAGGCATCCAGAGAAAGGAGAAGATACAGGGGCATCCAGAGAGAGGAGAGGACAAAAGGACATCCCGAGAAAAGAGAGAACAGAAGGGCATCCTGAGAAATGATAGAACAGGACAGAATACAGAAATAGTAGAGAACAGAAGCCCTTCCAGAGAGAGCAGAAGACTGAAGGACATCCTGAGAGAGAAGAGGACTGAAGGGCATCCAGAGAGAGGAGAAGACAGAAGGGCATCCAGAGAGAGAAGAGGACAGAATTGTATCCAGTGACAGGAGAGAACAGAAGGGAATCTAGAGAGAGGAGAAGTCAGAAGGGTATCCAGAGTGAGGAGAAAATTGTCAGGCATCCAGATAAAGGAGAGCATGTAGAGAGAAGAGAACAGTTAAGAATCCAGAAAAAGCAGAGGACAAAAGGGCATCCCGAGAGAGGAGAGAATAGAAGGGCATCCAGCGAGAAGAGAAGGCAGGGCATCCCGAGAGAGTTGAGAACAGAAAGGCATCCAGAGAGATGAGAGAACAGAAGAGAATCCAGAAAAAGGAGAGAAAAGAAAAGCATCCAGAGAGAGCAGAAGACTGAAGGACATCGAGAATATGAAGAGGACAGGAGGGCATCCAGAGAGAGGAGAAGACAGAAGGGTTTCCAGGATGAGGAGAGAATTGAATGGTATCCAGAGAGAGGAGAAGACAGAAGGGCTTCTAGAGAGAAGAGAGAACAGAAGGGTATCCGGAAAGAGGAGAAAAGAGAAGGCATCCAGATGGAGAAGGGACAGACGGGTATCCAAAGAGACTAGAGGACAGAAGGGCACCCAGAGAGAGGAGAGGACAGAAGGGAATCCAGGGAGAGAAGAGAACAGAAGGGCATCCAGACAGAAGAGAGGACAGAATGGCATCTGGATAGAGGAGAGAACAGAATGCTATCAAGAAAGAGGAGAGAACAGAAGGGCATCCAGAGAGAGGAGAAGAAAGAAGGGCATTCAGAGAAAGGAGAAGACAGAAGGGCATCCAGAGTGAGAAGAGGACAGAAGGACATCTAGAGAGAGGAGAGAACTGAAAGGCATCTAGAGAGAGGAGAAGACAGAAGGGCATTCAAAGAGAGGAAAAAACAGATGGGCATTCAGAGAGAGGAGAAAACAGAAAGCCATCCAGAGTGAGGAAAAGGCAGAAGGGCATCTGGAGAGACGAGAGAACAGAAGGACATCTAGAAAGAGGAGATGACAGAAGGGCATCCAAAGAGAGGAGAGTGCTGAAAAACATCCAGAGAGAGGAGAGAACAGAAGGGCATTTTGAGAGAGGAAAAAACAGAAGGGCATCCAGAGAGAAGAGTAGACAGAAGGGCATCGGAAGAGAAGAAAACAGAAGAGCATCCAGAGGGAGGACAAGACAGAAGGGCATCTAGAGAGAGCAGAGAACACAAGGGCATCCTGAAACAGAAGACAGAAAGGCATCAGGAGAAAGAAGAATACAGAAAGCCATCCAGAGAGATGAGAGGACTGAAAGGAATCGAGAGAGAGGAGAGGACAGAAGGGGGGCATCTGGAGAGACAAGAGAACAAGGGCATCTAGAGAGAATAGAGGACAGAAGTGCATCTAGAGAGTTCAGAGTACAGAAAGGAATCCAGAGAGAGGAGAAGAAAAAGGGAATTCCGAGTGAGGAGAGAGCAGAAGGGCATTCAGAGACAGGAGAGAATAGCAGGGCATCCAGAATGAGGAGAGAACAGAACGGTATCCAGAGAGAGGAGAAGACAGAAGGGAATCCAGAGAGAGGAGAGAAGAGAAGGTTATCCAGAGAGAGGAGAAGACAGAAGGGCATTAAGAGAAAGTAGAGAACAGAAGGGCATCCAGAGAGAGGAGAAGACAGAAGGACATCTGGAGAGGGGAGAGGACAGAGGGCATCCAGAGATATGAGAGAACAGAAGAGCATCCAGCGAGAGGAGAGAACCGAAGGGTATCAAGAGAGAGGAGAGGACAAAAGGGCATCCAGAGAGAGGAGAGTACAGAAGGGCATCCAGGGAAAGAAGAAGACAGAAGGGCATCCAGAGAGAGGAGAGGACTGAAATGAATTGAGAGACAGAATGGTATCTGGAGTGCCGTGAAAACAGAGGGCATCCAGGGAGTATAGAGGACAGAAGTGCATCTATAGGGAAGAGAGAACAGAAGTGCATCTAGGGATAGGGGAACAGAAAAATTAAATCAAGAATGAGGAAAGAACAGAAAGGCATCCAGAGAGAGCAGAAGACAGAAGGGAATTCAGAGAGAGAAGAGGACAGATGGACATACAGAGAGAGGAGAGAGCAGAAGAACATTCACAAAGAGGAGAGGACAGAAAGTCTTCCAGAGACAGGAGAGAACAGAAAGCCATCCAGAGTTAGGAGAAGGCAGAGGGGCATCCAGAGAGAGAAGAGATCAGAAGCGCATCCAGAAAAAGGAGAGGACAGAAGGGCATACAGAGAGAGGAGAGAGCAGAAGGGCATCCAGAGAGAGAAGAAGACAGAAGGGCATCCGGAGAGAGGAGAGAACATAAGGGCAAACAGAGAGAGAAGAGAACTGAAGGGCATCCAGAGAGAGAAGAGGATACAAGGGCATCCAGAGAGAGGAGAATACTGAAGGGTATCCAGAGAGAGGAGAGAACAGAAGGGTATCAAGAGAGAGGAGAGGACAAAAGAACATCCAGAAAGAGGAGAGAACAGAAAGGCATCCAGAGAAAGGAGAAGATACAGGGGCATCCAGAGAGAGGAGAGGACAAAAGTACATCCCGAGAAAAGAGAGAACAGAAGGGCATCCTGAGAAATGATAGAACAGGACAGAATACAGAAATAGTAGAGAACAGAAGCCCTTCAAGAGAGAGCAGAAGACTGAAGGACATCCTGAGAGAGAAGAGGACTGAAGGGCATCCGGAGAGAGGAGAAGACAGAAGGGCGTCTAGAGAGAGGGGAGGACCGAATTGTATCCAGTGAGAGGAGAGAACAGAAGGGAATCTAGAGAGAGGAGAAGTCAGAAGGGTATTCAGAGTGAGGAGAAAATTGTCAGGCATCCAGAAAAAGGAGAAGACAGAAGGGCATCTAGTGAGAAGAGAACAGTAAAGAATCCAGAAAGAGCAGAGGACAGAAGGGCATCCCGAGAGAGGAGATAATAGAAGGGCATCCAGCGAGAGGAGAAGGCAGAAGGGCATCTGGAGAGAGGAGAAGACAGAAGGGCATCCCGAGAGAGTTGAGAACAGAAAGGCATCCAGAGAGATGAGAGAACAGAAAAGAATCCAGAAAGAGGAGAGAAAAGAAAAGTATCCAGAGAGAGCGGAAGACTGAAGGACATCCAGAGAACAAAGAGGACAGAAGGGCATCCAGAGAGAGGAGAAGACAGAAGGGCTTCTAGGGAGAAGAGAGAACAGAAGGGCATCTGCAAACAGGAGAAGAGAGAAGGCATCCAGATGGATAAGGGGACAGACGGGTATCCAGAGAGACTAGAGGACAGATGGTAATCCAGAAAGAAGAGAACAGAAGGGCATCCAGAGAGAAGAGAGGACAGAATGGCATCTGGATAGAGGAGAGAACAGAATGGTATCAAGAAAGGAGAGAACAGAAGGGCATCCAGAGAGAAGAGAAGACAGAATTGCATTCAGAGAGAGGAGAGAGCAAAAGGGCATGAAGAGAGAGGAGAAGACAAAAGGGAATATAAAAAAAGGAGAGAACAGAAGGGCATCCAGAGAGAGGAGGGAGCAGAAGAGCATCCGGAAAGAGGAGAAGAGAGAAGGCATCCAGATGGAGAAGAAGACAGACGGGCATCCAGAGAGAGGAGAGGACAGAAGGGAATCCAGGGAGAGAAGGGAACAGAAGGGCATCCAGAGAGAAAAGAGGACAGAAGGGCATCTGGATAGAGGAGAGAACAGAATGGTATCCAGAGAGAGGAGAAGACAGAAGGGAATGTAAAAAGAGGAGAGAACAGAAGGGCATCCAGAGAGAGGAGGGAGCAGAAGGACATCTGGAAAGAGGAGAAGAGAGAAGGCATCCAGATGGAGAAGGGGACAGATGGGCATCCAGAGAGAGGAGAGGACAGAAGGGAATCCATGGAGAGAAGGGAACAGAAGGGCATCCAGAGAGAAGAGAGGACAGAAGGGCATCTGGATAGAGGAGAATACAGAATGGTATCCAGAGAGAGGAGAAGACAGAAAGGAATTCAGAGAGAGGAGGGAGCAGAAGGGCATCCAGAGAGAGGAGAAGACAGAAGGGAATCTAAAGTGTAGAAAGAACAGAAGGGCATCCAAAGAGAGGAGAATACAGAAGGGCATCCAGACAGAGAAGAGGACAGATGGTTGTCCATAGAGAGGAGAGAGCAGAAGGGCATCCAGGAAGAGGAGAGGACAGAAGGGCATCCAGAGAGATTAGAGGACAAAGGGGCATCCAGAGAGGAGAGAACAGAAGTGAATCCAGAGAGAGGAAAGAACAGAAGGGCATCCAGAGGGAGGAGATGACAGAAGAGTATCCAGGTTGAGGAGAGCATTGAAGGGCATCCAGAGAGAGGAGAAGACTGCAGGGCTTCAAGATAGAGCAGAGAACAGAAGGGCATCCAGAAAGTGGAGAATACAGGAGGGCATCCAGAGACAGGGGAGGACAGAAGCGCATCCACAGAAAAGATAACAGAAATCCATCCAGAGGGGGGAGAAGACAGAAGGGCATCCAGAGAGAGAAGAAAACAGAAGGGCATCCGGAGAGAGGAGAGAAGGGAAGTTCATCCTTAAAAGGAGAGAACAGAAGGGTATGAAGAGAGCGTAAAAGACAAAAAGGGAATCCAGAGAGAAGAGAGAACAGAAGGGCATTCAGAGAGAGGGGAGGACAGAAGGGCATTTAGAGAGAGGAGAGGACAGAAGGGCATCCAGAGAGAGGAGAGGACAGAAGGGCATCCAGAGAGAGGAGAGGATAGAATTGCATCCAGTGAGAGGAGAGAACAAAAGGGCATCTCGAGAGAGGAGATGTAAGAAGGGTATCAAGAGTGAGGAGAAAATTGTCAGGCACCCAGAGAAAGGAGAACACAGAACGGCATGTAGAGAGAAGAGAACAGTAGAGAATCCAGAAAGAGCAGAGGACAGAAGGGCATCCAGAGTGAGGAGAGAAGTGAAAGGCATCCAGCGAGAGTAGAAGGTAGAAGGGCATCCCGAGAGAGTTGAGAACAGAAAGGCATCCAGAGAGAAGAGAGAACAGAAGAGAATCCAGAAAGAGGAGAGAAAATAAGGGCATCCAGAGAGAGCAGAAGACTGAAGGACATCCATAGAACGAAGATGACAGAAGGGCATCCAGAGAGAGGAGAAGACAGAGGGGTATCCAGGGTTAGGAGACGACAGAAGGGCATACAGAGGGAGAAGTGGACAGATGGCCATTCAGAGAGAGGAGGGAGCATAAGAGCATCCAGAGAGAGGAGAAGACAAAAGGCCTTTTAGAGAGAGGAGAGAACAGAAGGGCATCCAGAAAGAGAAGAATACAGAAGGGTATCCAGGGTGAGGAGAGAATTGAAGGGCATCCAGATAGAGGAGAAGACAGAAGGGCTTCTAGAGAGAGGAGAGAACAGAAAGGCATCCGGAAAGAGGAGAAGAGAGAAGGCATCCAGATGGAAAAGAGGACTGACGGGCATACAGAGAGAGGGGAGGACAGAAGAAAATCCAGAGAGAGGAGAGAACAGAAGTGAATCCAGAGAGAGGAGAAGAAAGAAGGGCATTCAGAGAGAGGAAAGAGCAGAAGGGCATCCAGAGAGAGGAGAAGACAGAAGAGCATCCAGAGAGAGGAGAGAACAGAAGGGCTTCCAAAATGAGGAGAGAACAAATGGGCATCCAGAGAGAGGAGATGACAGAAGGGTATCCAGGGTGAGGAGTGAATTGAAGGGCATCCAGAGAGAGGAGAAGACAGAAGGACTTCTATAGAGAGCAGAGAACAGAAGGTCATCCAGAAAGACGAGGAGACAGAAGGGCATCCAGAGACAGGGGAGGACAGAAGGGCAGCCACATAAAAGAGAAAAGAAGGCCATCCAGAGCGAGGAGAAGACAGAAGGGAATTTAAAGTGTGGAGAAAACTGAAGGGCATCCAGAAAGAGGTGAGGAGAGAAGGGAAGAAGAGACAGAGATCGAAGAGGACAAATGGGCATCCAGAGAGAGGAGAGAGCAGAAGGGTATCCAGGAAGAGGAGAGGACAGAAGGGCATCCAGAGAGAGGAGAGGACAAAAGAGCTTCCAGAGAAAGGAGAAAACATAAGTGAATTGAGAGAAAGGAGAGAACAGAAGGGCATCCAAAGATAGGAGAAGACAGAATGGAATGCAAAGAGAGGAAAGAACAGAAGGGCATAACGAGACAGGAGAAGACAGAAGGGCATACAGAGACAGGAGAGGACAGATGGGCATCCAGAGAGAGGAGAGAACAAGAGGCCATCCCGAGTGAGGAGAAGGCAGAAGGCCATCCAGAAAAAGGAAAGAAGAGAAGGGCATCCAGAAAAAGGAGAGAACAGAAGGGCATCCAGCGAGAGAAGACAAAAAGGGAATCCAGAGAGAAGAGAGAACAGAAGGGCATTTAGAGAGAGGGGAGGACAGAAGGGCATTTAGAGAGAGGAGAGGACAGAAGGGCATTCAGAGAGAGGAGAGTGCAGAAGAGCATCCAGAGAGAGGAGAGGACAGAATTGCATCCAGAGAGAGGAGAAAACAGAAGGGCATCTAGAGAGAGGAGAAGTCAGAAGGGTATCCAAAGTGAGGAGAAAATTGTCAGGCATCCAGAGAAAGGAGAAGACAGAAGGGCATATAGAGAGAAGAGAACAGTAGAGAATCCAGAAAGAGCAGAGGACAGAAGGGCATCCAGAATGAGTAGAGAAGAGAAAGGCATCCAGCGATAGTAGAAAGCAGAAGGGCAACCAGAGAGAGGAGAAGACAGAAGGGCATCCCGAGAGAGTTGAGAACAGAAAGGCAACCAGAGAGAAGAGAGAACAGAAGAGAATCCAGAAAGAGGAGAGAAAAAGAGGGCATCCAGAGAGAAAGCAGAAGACTGAAGGACATCCAGAGAATGAAGAGGACAGAAGGGCATCCAGATAGAGAAGAAGACAAAAGGGTATCAAGGGTGAGGGGAGAATTGAAGGGCATCCAGATAGAGAAGACAGAAGGGTTTCTAGATAGAGGAGAGAATAGAAGGGCATGCAGAAAGAGGAGAAGGGAGAAGGCATCCAGATGGAGAAGAGGACAGATGGGCATCCAGAGAGAGAAGAGGACAGATGGGTATCCAGTTAGAGAAGAGGACAGAAGGGCATCCAGAGAGAAGAGAGGACAGAAGGGCATCTTTATAGAGGAGAAAACACAAGGGCATCTAGAAAGAGAGGAGAGAACAGAAGGGCATCCAGAAAGAGGGGAGGACCAAAGGGCATCTAGAGAGATGAGAGAACAGAAGTGAATCCAGAGACAGAAGGGCATTCAGAGAGAGGAAAGTGCAGAAGGGCATCCAGAAAGAGGAGAAGACAGAAGGGAATCTAAAGAGAGGAGAAAATAGAAGAGAATCCAGAAAGAGGATAGAACAGACGGGCATCCAGAGCGAACAGAAAACTGAAGGATATCCAGAGAGAGAAGAGGACAGAAGGGCATACAGTGAGAGGAGAAAAAAGAATGGCATCCAGAAAGAGGAGAAGACAAAAGGGTATCCAGACTGAAGAGAGAATTGTAGGGCATCCAGAGACAAGAGAAGACAGAAGGGCATCGGGACAGAGAAAAGAACAGAAGGGCATCAGAAAGAGAAGACAGAAGGGCATCTAGATAGAGGAGAGGACAGAAGGGCATCTAGATAGAGGAGAGGACAGAAGGGCATCCAGAGTGAGGAGAGGCCAGAAGAGCATCCAGAGAGATGAAAGAACAGAAGGGCATTTAGAGAGAATAGAGGAAAGAAGGGCATCTAGAGAGAGGAGAGTAGAGAAGGACATCCAGGGAGAGGAGAGTAGAGAAGGGCCTCCAGAGAGAGGAGAGAACAGAAGGGCATCCAGAGTGAGGAGAGGACAGAAGGGCATTCAGAGAGAGGAGAGTAGAGAAGGGCATCCAGAGAGAGGATAGAACAGAAGGGCATCCAGAGAGAGGAGAAAACAGAAGGGCATACAGAGAAAAAAGATAGAAGGGCATACAGAGAGAAGAGAGGACAGAAGGGCATCCTGAGAGAGTAGAGAACACAAGGGCATCCAGAGAGATGAGAGAACAGAAGAGAATCCAGAAAGAGGATAGAAAAGCAGGGCATCCAGAGCGAGCAGAAGACTGAAGGATATCCAGAGAGTGAAGAGTACAGAAGGGCATGCAGAGAGATGATAATACAGAAGTGCATCCCGAGAGAGGAGAAGACAGAAGGGCATCCAGTGAGAGGAGAGAACAGAATGGCATCCAGATAGAGGGGAAGACTGAAGGGCATCCAGTGAAAGAAGAGAACAGAATGGCATCCAGAGAAAGGAGAAGACAGAAGGGCATCGGGAAGAGGAAAGAAGAGAAGGGCATCAGGAGAGAGGAGAAGACAGAAGGGCATGTAGATAGAGGAGAGTACTGAAGGGCATCCAGAGATACGAGAGAACAGAAAAGCATCCAGAGAGAATAGAGGACAGAAAAGCATCTAGAGAGAGGAGAGTAGAGAAGGGCATCCAGAGAGAGGAGAGAACAGAAGGGCATCCAGAGTGAGGAGAGGAAGAAGGGCATCCAGAAAGCTGAGAGACGAGAAGGGCATTCAGAGAGAGGAGAAGACAGAAGGGAATCAAAGAGACGAGAGAACAGAAGTGCATACAGAGAGAGGAGAAGATGAATGGCATCTAGAAAGAGGAGAGAACAGAACAGCATCCAGAGAGAGGAGATAACAGTAAGGCATCCATGGAGAGGAGAGGTCAGAAGGGCACCCAGTGATGGGGTGAACAGAAGGGTATCCAGAGTGAGGAGAAGACAGAAGGGCATCCATAGATAGGAGAGGACAGAACGGCATCCGGAGAGAGGAAAGAACAAAAGGGCATCTGGAGGGAGGAGAACAGAAGAGAATCCAGAAAGAAGAGAGGAAAGAAGGGCATCCAGAGAGAGGAGAGAATAGAAGGGTATCCAGCGAGAGGAGAAGGCAGAATGGAATCCAGGGAGAGGAGAGGACAGAAGGGCATCCAAAGATATGAGAGAACAGAATAGAATCCAGAAAGAGGAGAGAAAAGAAGGGCATCTAAAGAGAACAGAATACTGAAGGAAATACAGAGAGAGAAGAGGACAGAAGGGCATCCAGGGAGAGGAGAAGAAAGAATGTCTTCCAGACAGAGGAAAGAACAGAAGGGCATCCTGAAAGAGGAGAAGAGAGAAGGCATCCAGATGGAGAAGTGGACAGACTGGCATCCAGAGTGAGGTGAGGACAGAAGGGCATCTAGAGAGAGCAGAGAACAGAAGGGAGTCCAGAAAGTGTAGAAGAGAGAAGGGAATCCAGAGATAGGAGAGGACAAAAGGGCATCCACAGAAAAGAGAACAGAAGGCCATCCAGACAGAGAAGACATAAAGGCATCTAGACAGAGGAGAGAACAGAAGGTCAACCAGAGAGAGGAGAGAACAGAAGGGCATCTAGAGAGAGGAGAGAAGAGAAGGGTATCCAGAGAGAGGATGGTACAGAAGGGCATCAAGATAGAGGTGAGAACAGAAGAGCATACAACAAAAAAAGAAAACTCAAGGGCATACAGAGAGAAGAGAGGACAGAAGGGCATACCGAGAGAGTAGAGAACACAAGGGCATCCAGAGAGATGAGAAAACAGAAGAGAATCCAGAAAGAGGATACAACAAAGGCATCCAGAGCGAGCAGAAGACTGAAGGATATCCAGAGAGAGAAGAGGACAGAAGGGCATGTGGAGAGATGAGAATACAGAAGTCCATCCAGAGAGAGGAGAGGACAGAAGGGCATCCAGTGAGAGGATAGAAGAGAATAGCATCCAGAGAGAGGAGAAGACAGAAGGGTATCAAGAGTGAATAGAGATTTGTAGGGCATCCAGAGAGAGAAGACAGAAGGGAATCGGGACAGAGGAAAGAAGAGAAGGTCATCAGGAGAGAGGAGAACACAGAAGGGCATCTAGATAGAGGAGAACAGAAGGGCATCCAGAGAGAGGAGAGGCCAGAACAGCATCCAGAGAGACAAGAGAACAGAAGGGCATAGAGAGAGAATACAGGACAGAAGGGCATCCAGAGAGAGGAGAGGAGAGAAAGGCATCCAGAAAGAGGAGCGTAGAGAAGGGCATCCAGAGAGAGGAGAGAACAAAAGGGCATGCAGAGTGAGGAGAGGAAGACCTGCATCCAGAAAGCTGAGAGACTAGAAGGGCATTCAGAGTGAGGAGAAGACAGAAGGGAATCCAAAGAGACGAGAGAACAGAAGTGCATACAGAGAGAGGAGAAGACAGAAGGGCATACATAGTTAGGAGAGGACAGATGGGCATCCAGAGAGAAGAGAAGACAGAAGGGCATCCAGAGAGAGGAGAGGACACAAGGTCATCCAGAGACATGAGAGAACAGAAGAGCATCAATAGAGAACAAAACAGAAGGGCATCTAGAGAGATGAGAGGATAGGGGTGAATCTAGAGAGAGGAGAGAAGAGAAGCGCATGTAGAGAGAGGAGAAGACCAAAGGGCATCCATAGAGAGGTGAAAAAAGAAGGGCATCCACAGCGAGGAGAAGACAGAAGGGTATCCAGAGAGATGAGAGGACAGAAGAGCATATGTAGAGAGGCGAGATCAAAAGAGCATCCAGAGAGAGTGGAAGACAGAAGGACATCCAGAGAAAGGAGAGGACAGAAGGGCATCCAGAGAGAGGAAAGAACACAACAGCCTCCAGAGAGAGGAGAAGACAGAAGGGAATGCAGAGAGAGGAGAGAACAGAAGGGCATCCAGATAGAGAAGAGGACACAAGGGCATCCAGAGAGAGGTGAGAACATAAGGCCATCCAGAGAGAGAATAGAACAGAAGGTTATCCAGAGAGAGGAGAGGACAAAATTGCATCCAGAGAGAGGAGAGAACAGAAGGACATCCAGAGTTAGGAGAGAACAGAAGGGCAACCAGAGAGAGAAGGACACAAAGTCATCCAGAGAGAGGAGAGAAAAGAAGGGCATCCAGAGAGAAGAGAGAACAGAAGGGCAACCAGAGAAAAAGAAGACAGAAGGGCATCCAGAGGGAGGAGAGGACACAAGGGCATCCAGATAGAGGTGAAAACAGATGGGCATCCAGAGATAGGTGAAGAGAGAAGGGCATTCAGAGAGATGAGAGGATAGAAGAGCATCTGGAGAGAGGAGAAGACAGAAGGGCATCCAGAGAGAGGAGAGGACAGAAAGGCAACCAGAGGGAGGAGAGGACAAAAAGGAAATTAGAGAGATGAGAGAACAGAATATCATCCACAGAGAGGAGAGAACAGAAGGGCATCCATAGAGATGAGAGAAGAGATGTTCATACAGAGAGAGAACAGAACAGATGGTCATCCAGAGAGATGAGAGGACAGAAGAGAATCTTGATAGAGGAAAGAACAAAAGGGCATCCATAGAAAGGAGAAAACAGAAGGGCATCCAGAGAGAGAGAGGACACAAGGTCATCCAGAGACATGAGGGAACAGAAGAGCATCAAAAAAGAAAAAAACAGAAGGGCATCTAGAGAGATGAGAGGATAGTGGCGAATCTAGAGAGAGAGGAGAGAACAGAAGCACATGTAGAGAGAGAAGAAGACCTAAGGGCATCCATAGAGAGGTGAAAAAAGATGGGCATCCACAGCAAGTAGAGGACAGAAGGGGATCCATAGAGATGAGAGGACAGAAGAGCATCCGTAGAGAGGAGAAAACAGAAGGGCCACCAGAGAAAGGAGAAGACAGAAGGGCATCCAGAGAGAGGAGAGGACAAAAGGACATCCTGGAAGAGGAGAGGACACAAGGGCATCCAGAGAGATGTGAAAACAGATGGGAATCCAGAGAGAGGAGAAGTTAGAAGGGCATCCAGAGAGAGGAGAGGATGGAGGGCAACAGAGAGAGGAGAGGACACAAGGGCAAACAGAGAGATGAGAGAACAGAATATCATCCACAGAGAGATGAGTACAGAATGGCATCCAGAGAGATGAGAGAAGAGATGATAATACAGAGAGAGAATAAAACAGATGGGCATCCAGAGAGATGAGAGCACAGAAGAGAATCTAGATAGAGGAGAGGACAGAAGGGCATCCAGAGAAAGTAGAAGACAGAAGGGCATCCAGAGAGAGGAGAGGACACAAGGTCATCCAGAGACATGAGAGAACGGAAGAGCATCAATAGAGAGACTAGAATAGAAGGGAATCTAGAGAGATGAGTAGAAAGGGGCGAATCTAGAGAGAGGAGAGAACAGAAGCGCATGTAGAGAGAGGAGGAGACCGAAGGGCATCCACAGCGAGGAGAAGACAGAAGGGTATCCAGAGAGATGAGAGGACAGAAGAGCATCCGTAGAGAGGAGATCAAAAGGGCATCTTGAATGATTGGAAGACAGAAGCACATCCAGAGAGAGAAGAGGACAGAATGGCATCCAGAGAGAGGAAAGAAAAGAAGGGCCTCCAGAGAGAGGAGGAGACAGAAGGGCAACCAGAGACAGGAGAAGACAGAAGGGCATCCGGAGAGAGGAGAAAAGAGAAGGGCATCAAGAGAGAGGAGAAGACAGAAGGGAATCCAGAGAGAGGAGAGAAGAGAAGGGCATCCAGCGAGAGGAGAAGAAAAAAAGGGAATCAGGAGAGACGAGAGAACTCAAGGGCATCCAGAGAGAGGAGAGTGAAGAAGGGCATCCAGAGAGAGGAGAGGACAGAATCACATTCAGGGAGAGGAAAGAACAGAAGGGCATCCAGAGAGCAGAGAAGATAGAAGGATATCCAGGGAGAGTAGAGAATAGAACTGTATCCAGAGGGCAGAGAAGACAGAAGAACATCCATAGAGAGGAGAGAACATATTGGCACCCAGAGAGAATAGAGGACAGAAGGGCATGTAGAGAGAGCAGAGAACAGAAGGGTATCCAGAAAGAGAAGACAGAAGGTCATTGGTAGATAGGAGAAGACAGAAGGGCATCCAGAGAGAGGAGAGGACAGAATGGCCTCCAGAGAGAAGAGAGAGCAGAAGGGCATCCAGAGAGAGGAGAGCTCAGAAGGGCATCCACAGAAAAGAATAAAAAAGGCCATACAGAGAGAGAAGAAGACAGAAGGGCATCTAGATAGAGGAGAGAACAGAAGGGCATCTAGAGAGAGGAGAGAACAGAAGGGCATCCAGAGAGAGGAGAAGACAGAAGGGCATCCCGAGAAAGGGGAAGACAGAGGGGCAACCATAGAAAAGAGAACAGACGGCCATGCAGAGGGAGGAGAAGACAGAAGTACATCTGGATAGAGGAGAGAACAGAAGGGCATCTAGAGAGAGGAGAGAACAGAAGATCATCCAGAGAGTGGGAAGGACAAAAGGGCATCCAGAGAGAGGAGAGAACAGAAGTGAATACAGAGAGAGGAGAAGACAGAAGGGAATCCAAGAGAGGAGAGAACAAAAGGGCATCCAGAGAGAGTAGAAGACAGAAGGGCATCCAGAGAGAGAAGAGGACAGATGGGCATCCAGAGAGAGGAGAGAGCAGAAGGGCATACAGGGCCAGGAGATGACAGAAGGGCATCCAGAGACATGAGGTGACAAAAGGGCATCCAGAGAGAAGAGAGAATAGATGTGAATCCAGAGAGAGGAGAGAACAGAAGGGCATCCAGAGAGAGGAGAATACAGAAGGGCCTCCAGAGTAAGGGGATAACAGAAGGGCATATATAGAATAGAGAACACAAGGACATCCAGATGGAGAAGAAGACAGAAGGACATCTGGATAGAGGAGAGAACAGAAGGGCATCTAGAGAGAGGAGAGAACAGAAGATCATCCAGAGAGTGGGGAGTACAAAAGGGCATCCAGAGAGAGGAGAGAACAGAAGTGAATACAGAGAGAGGAGAAGACAGACAGGAATCCAAAGGGAGAAGAGAACAGAAGGGCATCCAGGGAGAGGAGAAGACAGAAGGACATCCAGAAAGAGAAGAGGACAGATGGGCATCCTGAGAGAGGAGAGAGCAGAAGGGCATCCAGGGAGAGGAGAGGACAGAAGGGAACCCAGTGATGGGGTGAAAAGAAGGGTATCACGAGTGAGGAGAAACAGAAGGGCATCCATAGAGAGGAGAGGACAGAAGGGCATCCGGGGAGAGGAAAGAACAGAAGGGCATCTTGAAAGAAGAGAACAGAAGAGAATCCAGAATGAGGAGAGAACAGAAGGGCATCTACAGAGAGCAGAAGACTGATTGACATACAGAAAGAGAAGAGGACAGAATTGCATCCAAAGTGAGGAGAAGACTGAAAGGTATCCAGAGTGGGGATAGAATTGAAGGGCATCCAGAGAGAGGAGAAGACAGAAGGGCTTCCAGAGAGAGGATATAACAGAAGGGCATCCGGAAAGAGGAGAAGAGAGAAGGCATCCAGATGTAGAAGTGGACAGACGGGCATCCAGAGAGAGGAGAGGACAGAAGGGTATCTAGAGAGAGCAGAGAGCAGAAAGTGTAGAAGAGAGGAAGGCATCCAGATATAGGAGAGGACAGAAGGGAATCCACAGAAAAGAGAACAGAAGGCCATCCAGATAGAGGAGAAGACAGAAGGGCATCTAGATAGAGGAGAGAACAGAAGGGCAACCAGAGAGAGGAGAGGTCAGAGGGGCATCCAGAGAGAAGAGAGAACAGAAGGGTATCCAGATAAAGGAAAGCACAAAAGTGCATCAAGAGAGAGGAGAGAACAGAAGGGCATACAGAGAGATGACAAGACAGATGGGAATTCAGAGAGAGGAGAAAACAGAAAGCCAACCAGAGTAAGTACAAGGCAGAAGGGCATCTTGAGAGAGGAGAGAATAGAAGGACACCCAGGTAGAGTAGAGGACAGAAAGGCATCCCGAGGGAGGAGAGGACAAAAGACCATCCAGAGAGAGGAGACAACAGAAGTGAATCCAGAGAGAGGAGACAAAAGAAGGGCATCCAGAGAGTGGAGAAGACAGAAGGGAATCCAAATAGAGGAGAGAACAGAAGGGCATTCAGAGATAGGGGAAGACAGAAGGGCATACAGAGAGATGAGAGGACAGATGGCATACAGAGAGAGGAGAGAACAGAAAGCCAACCAGAGTGATAAGAAGGCAAAAGGGCTTCCACAGAGAGGAGAGAACAGAAGGGCATCAAGAAAGAGGAGAGGCAGAAGTGCATCCAGAGAGAGGCGAGTACAGAAGGGCATCAAGAGAGAGGAGAGAACAGAAGGGCATCCAGAGAGAGGAGAAGACAGAAGGGAATCCAAAGAGAGGAGAGAACAGAAGGGCATACAGTGAGAGGAGAATACAGAAAGGCATACAGAGAGATGACAAGACAGATGGGCATTCAGAGAAAGGAGAGAACAGAAAGCCAACCAGAGTAAGCAGAAGGCAGAAGGGCATCTTGAGAGAGGAGAGAATAGAAGGGCAGAAAAAAAGAGAACAGAAGGGCATCCAGAATGAGGAGTGAACAGAAGGGCATTCAGAGAGACGAGAGAGCAGAAGAGCATCAAATGAGAGGACAGGACAGAAGGGCATCCAGAGAGAGGAGAGTACAGAAGGGCATCTGGGGAGACAAGAGAACAGAAGGGCATACAGAGATAATAGAGGACAGAAGGGCATCTGGATAGAGGAGAGAACAGGAAGGCATCTAGAGAGAGGAGAAAACAGAAGGTCATCCAGAGAGAGGAGAAGACAGGAGGGAATCTGTAGAGAGGAGAGAACAGTAGGCCATCCAGAGGAGAAGAACAGAAGTGAATCCAGAGAGAGGACAAGACAGAAGGGAATCCAAAGAGAGGAGAGAACAGAAGGGCATGCAAAGAGAGGAGAAGACAGAAAGGCATACAAAGAGAGAGAAGAGGACAGATGGGCATCCAGAGAGAGGAGAGAGAAGACGGGCATCCAGGAAGATGAGAGGACAGAAGGGCATCCAGAGAGGGGAGAGAACAGAAGTGAATCCAGAGAGAGCAGAGAACAGAAGGGAATCCAGAAATTGTAGAAGAGAAAAGGGCATCCAGAGATAGGAGAGGACAGAAGGTCATCCACAGAAAAGAGAACAGAAGGCCATCCAGATAGAGGAGAAGACGAAGGGCATCTAGATAGAGGAGATAACAGAAGGGCAACCAGAGAGAGGAGAGGAGAGAGGGGCACTAAGAGAGAGGAGAGAGCAGAAAGGCATCCAGAGAGAAGAGAGGACAGAAGGACATCCGGAGAGAGGAGAGCACAGAATGGCATCCGGATAGACGAGAGAACAGAAGGGCATCCAGAGAGAATAGAGGACAGAAGGGCATCCAAAGAGAGAAGAGAACAGAATGGCATCCAGAGAAAGGAGAAGAGAAAGAAGGAATACAGAAAGAGGAGAGAAGTGAAAGGCATGCAGAGAGAGGAGAAGACAGAAGAGCATTCAGAAAGAGGAGAGGGCAGATGGGCATCCAAAGAGAAGAGAGAGAAGAATGGCATCCAAAAAGAGGAGAGGACAGAAGGGAATCCAGAGAGAGGAGAGAACAGAAATCCATCCATAGAGAAGAGAGGACAGAAGGGCATCCAGAGAGATGAGAAAACAAAAGGGCATCTACAGAGAAGAGAACAGAAGAGAATCCAGAAAGAGTGGAGGACAGAAGAGCATCCAGAGAGAGGAGAGAATAGAAGGGCATCCAGAGAGAGGAGAGAGCAGAAGGCCATCCAGGAAAGGGAGGGGAGAGAAGTGAAACCACAGAGAGGGAAAGACAGGAGAGCATGCAGAGAGAGGACAGAGCAGAAGGGCATCCAGAGAGAGGAGAAGACAGAAGGGAATCCAAAGAGAAGAGAGATGAGAAGGGCATCCAGAGAGAGAAGAAGACAGAAAGGCATACAAAGAGAAAGAAGAGGACAGATGGGCATCCAGAGAGAGGAGAGAGCAGAAGGGCATCCAGGAAGATGAGAGGACAGAAGGGCATCCAGAGAGGGGCGAGAACAGAAGTGAATCCAGAGAGAGGAGAGAACAGAAGGGCATCCAGAGACAGGAGAAGACAGAAGGGCATACAGAGAGAGAAGAGGACCGATGAGAATCCAGAGAGAGAAGAAAGCAGAAGGGCATCCAGGAAGAGGAGAGGACAGAAGGGCATCCAGAGAGAGGAGAGAACAGAAGCACATCCAGAGAGATGAGAAGACAGAAGAAAATCCAAAGAGAGGAGAGAACAGAAGAGCATACAGAGAGAAGAGAAGACAGAAGGGCCTCCAGAGAGAGAAGAGGACAGATGGGCATCCAGAGAGAGGAGAGAACAGAAGGCCATCAAGAGTGAGGAGAAGGCAGAATGGCATCCGGAGAGAGGAGAGAATAGAAGGGCATCCAGAAAAAGGAGAGAATAGAAGGGCATCCAGAGTGAGGAGAGAACAGAAGGGCATTCAGAGAGAGGAGAGACAAGAAGGGCATCCAGAGAGAGGAAAGGACAGAAGGACATCCAGAGAGAGGAGAGGACAGAATGGCATCCAGAGAGAAGAGTGTGAGGAAGGTCATCCAGTGAGAGGAGAGGACAGAAGGGATCCAGAGAGATGAGAGAACAGAAGAGAATTCAGAAAGAGGAGAGAACAGAAGAGCATCTATAGGGATCAGAAGACTGAAGGACATACAGAGAGAGAAGAGGACAGAAGGGCAACCAGAGAGAGGAGAGGACATAGGAGCATCCAGAGAGAGGAGAGAACAGAAGGGCATCCAGAGAGAGGAAAAAACGGAAGGGTATCCAGAGAAAGGAAAGTACAGAAGGACATCAAGAAAGAGGAGAGTACACAAGGGCATCCAGAGAAAAAAGAAGACAGAAGGGCACACAGATAGAAGAGATGACTGAAGGGCATCTCGAGAGAGGAGAGAAAAGAAGGGCATCCAGAGAGACTAAAGAACAGAAGAGAATCCAGAAAGAGTACAGAACAGAAAGGCATCCAGAGCGAGCAGAAGACTGAAGGATACCCAGAGAGTGAAGAGGACAGAAGGGCATGGGGAGAGATGAGAATACGGAAGGGCATCCAGAGAGTGGAGAGGACAGAAGGGCATCCAGTGAGAGGAGAGAAGAGAATGGCATCCAGAAAGAGGAGAAGACAGAAGGGTATAAAGAGTCATGAAAGAATAGTTTGGCATCAAGAGAGAGGAGAAGACAGAAGGGCATCAAGACAGAGGAACAAACAGAATGGCATCAGGAGAGAGGAGAAGAGAAAAGAAAGAACAGAAGCTTATCCAGAGAGAAAAGAACAGAAGAGAACCCAGAAAGAGGAGAGGACAGAAGGGCATCCAGAGAGAGGAGAGAATGGAAGGGCATCCAGAGAGAGGAGAAGACAGAAGGGCATCCAGAGCGAGGAGAGAACACAAGTGCATCCAGAAAGAGGAGAGAACAGAAGGGCAAACAGAAAGAGCAGAAGACTGACGACATACAGAGAGAGAAGAGGACAGAAGGGCATCCAGTGAGAGGAGAGGACAGAAGGACATCCAGTGAGAAGAGAGAACAGAAGGGCATCTGGAGAGACTAGAGAACAGAGGGCATCCAGAGAGAATAGAGGACAGAAGTGCATCCAGAGAGAGAAGAAAACAGAAGGGCATCCAGAGAAAGGAGAAGACAAAATGGGAATCCAGAAAGAGGAGAGAAGTGAAAGGCATGCAGAGAGAGGAGAAGACAGAAAGGCATTCAGAAAGAGGAGAGGACAGATGAGCATCCAGAGAGAGGAGAGAAGAGAAAGCCATCCAGTGTCAGGAGAAGGCAGAAGGGCATCTGGAGAGAGGAGAGAACAGAAGGGCATCAAGGATGAGGAGAGGACAGAAGGGAATTCAGAGAGAGGAGAGAACAGAAGGGCATCAAGAGAGAGGAGAAGACATAAGGGCATCCTGAGAGAGGAGAGAACAGAAGGCCATCCAGAGAAAGGAGAGGACAGAAGGGATCCAGAGAGAGGAGAGAATAGACAGCCATCCAGAGAGAAGAGAAGACGAACGGCATCTAGATAGAGGAGAGAACAGAACGGCATCCAGAGAGAGGAGAGTACAGTAAGGCATCCATGGAGAGGAGAGGTCAGAGGGTCATCCATAGATTTGATTGAACAGAAGAGCATCCAGAGTGAGGAGAATACAGAAAGGCATCCATAGAGAGGAGAGGACAGAAAGGCATCCAGGTAAAGGAGAGGACAGAAGGGCATCCCAAGAGAGGAGAGGACAAAAGAGCATTTAGAGAGAGGACAGAACAGAAGTGAATCCAGAGAGAGGAGAGAAAGGAAGGGCATCCAGAGAGAGGAGAAGACAAAAGGGAATCCAAAGTGAGGAGAGGACAGAAGGGCATCCAGAGAGAGGAGAAGACAGAAGGGCATACAGAGAGAGGAGAGGACAGATGGCATACAGAGAGAGGAGAGAACAGAAAGCCATCCAGAGTTAGAAGAAGGCAAATGGGCTTCTGGAGAGAGGAGAGAACAGAATGGCATCCTGAAAAAGGAGAGAACAGAATGGCATAAAGAGAGAGGAGAGAGCAGAAGGGCATCCAGAGAGAGGAGAAGACAGAATGGCATCCGGAGAGAGGAGAGAACAGAAGGGCATCCAGAGTGAGGAAAGAACACAAGGGCATTCAGAGAGAGGAGAGCACAGAAGGGCATACAGAGAGATGAGAGAACACAAGGGCTTCCAGAGAGAATAGAGGACAGAAGGGCATCGAGAGAGAGGAGAGAAGAGAATGGCCTCCAGAGACAGAAGAAGACAAATAGGGAATCCAGAGAGAGGAGAGAAAAAAAGGGCATTCAGAGAAGAGGGGAGGACAGAAGGGCATCCACAGAGAGGAGAGGACAGAATGGAATTCAGAGATAGGAGAGTGCAAAAGGGAATCCAGAGAAAGAAGAGGACAGAAGGGATCCAGAGAGAGGAGAGAACAGAAAGCCATCCAGAGAGAGGAGAAGACGAGTGGCATCTGGAGAGAGGATAGAACAGAGAGGCATCCATTGAGAGGAGAGGTCAGAAGGGCATCCAGAGATTTGAGTGAACAGAAGGGCATCAAGAGTGAGGAGAAGACAGATGGGCATTCATAGAGAGGAGATGACAGAAGGGCATCCGGAGAGAGGAAAGAACAGAAGGGCATCTAGAGAGAAAAAAACAGAAGAGAATCCAGAAATAGGAGGAGACAGAAGGGCATCCAGAGAGAGGAGAGGACAAAAGGGCATCCAGAGAGAGGAGAGAACAGAAGGGCATCCAGAGAAAGGAAAAGACAGAAGGGCATCCAGAGATAGTACAGTATAAACGGACATCCCAAGAGAAGAGACAACAGAAGGGCATCCAGAGATAATAGAACGGGAGAGAATACAGAAAGAAGAGAAAACAGAAGCCCATCCAGAGAGAGCAGAAGACTGAAAGACATCCTGAGAGAGAAGAGGACTGAAGGGCATCCAGAGAGAGGAGAACACAGAAGGGTATCCAGAGAAATGCGAGGACAAAATTGCATCCAGTTACGGGAGAGAACAGAAGGGCTTCTAGAGAGAGGAGAAGACAGAAAGGTATTCAGAGTGTGGAGAAAATTGTCAGGCATCCACAGAAAGGAGAAGACAGAAAAGCATATAGAGAGAAGAGAACAGTAGAGAATCCAGAATGAGCAAAGGAAAGAAGGGCATCCAGAGAGAGGAGAGAATAGAAGGGCATCCAGTGGGAGGAGTAGGCAGAAGGTCATCCAGAGAGAGGGGAGGACAGAAGGGCATCCAGAGAGTGTTGAGAACAGAAAGGCATCCAGCGAGATGAGAGAACAGAAGAGAATCCAGAAAGAGAAGAGAACAGAAGGGCATCCAGAGAGAACAGAAGACTGAAAGGATATCCAGAAAACGAAAAGGACATAAGGGCATCCAAAGAAAGGAGAAGACAGAAGGGTATCCAGGGAGAAAAGAGAACAGAAGGGCATGCAGAGAGAAGAGAGGACAAAAGGGCATGTAGAGAGAGCAGAGAACAGAAGGGCATCCAGAAAGAGGAGAAGACAGAAGGGCATCCAGATAGAGGGGAGGACAGACGGTCATCCAGAGAGATGAGAGAACAAAAGGGAATTCAAAAAGAGGAGAGAAAAGAAGGGCATCTAGAGAGATGAGAAGACTGAAGGACATACAGAGAGAAGAGGACAGAAGGGCATCCATAGAAAGGAGAAGACAGAAGGGTATCCAGAGTGAGGATAGAATTGAAGGGCATCCAGAGAGGAGTGAAGACAGAAGGGCTTCCAGAGAGATGAGAGAACAGAAGGGCATCCAGAAATAGGAGAAGAGACAAGGCATCCAGATGGAGAAGTGGACAGACGGGCATCCAGAGAAAGAAGAAAACAGAAGGGCATCTAAAATAGCAGAGAACAGAAGGCCATACAGATAAAGGAGAAGACAGAAGGGCATCTAGATAGAGGCGAGGACAGAAGGGCAACCAGAGAGAGGAGAGGACAGAGGGTCATCCAGAGAGAGGAGAAAACAGAAGGGCATCCAGAGAGAGGAGAAAACAGAAGGGTATCCAGAGAAGGGAAAGTACCAAAGGGTATCAAAAAAGAGGATAGAACAGAAGGAAATTCAGAGAGGGGACAAACAGATGGGCATCCAGAGAGAGTAGAGAGCAGAAGAACATCCATAAGGAGGAGAGGACAGCAGGGCATCCAGTGAGAGGAGGGAGCAGAAGTGCATCCATAGTGAGGAGAAGACAGAAGGGCATCCAAAGAGAAGAGGGGACAGAAGGGAGTCCAGAAAAAGGAGAAGGTATAAGGGTATCCGGGAGAGGAAAGAACAGAAGGGCATCCAGAAAGAGGAGAGAACAGAAGGGCATCCAGGAAAAGTAAAGGATAGAAGGGCATCTGGAGAGAGGAGAGAACTTAAGGGCATCCAGAAAGAGGAGAGAACAGAAGGGCTTCCAGAGAGAGGAGAAAACAGAAGGGAATCCTGAGAGAGGAGAGAACAGAAGGGCATTTGGAGAGAGGAAAATAAAAGAGTATCCAGAGAGAGGAGTAAACTGTACGGCATCAGAAAGACAAGAGAACAGAAGGGAATCCAGAGAGAGGAGAGAACCAAAGGGCATCCAGAGAGAGAAGAGGACACAAGGGGATCGAGAGAGGAGAATACTGAAAGGAATCTAGAGAGAGGAGAGAACAGAAGGGTATCAAGTGAGAGGAGAGGACAAAAGGGCATCCAGAGAGAGGAGAGTACAGAAGGGCATCCAGAGAGAGAAAACAACAAAAGCCATCCAGAGAGAAGAGAGAACAGAAGTGCATCCAGAAAGAGGAGAGAACAAAAGAGTATCCAGAGAGAGGAGAAAACATGAGGGCATCCAATGAGAGGAGAGAAAAGAAGGGCATCCAGTGATGTGAGAGATCAGAAGGGCTTCTTGAGATGGGAGAAGACAGATGGGTATCCAGAGTGTAGAGAAAATTGTCAGGCATCCAGAGAGAGCAGAGTACAGAAGGGCATCCAGAGAGAGGAGAGAATAGAAGGGCATCCAGCGAGAGGAGAAGGCAGAAGGGCATCTGGAGAAAGGAGAGCACAGAAGAGCATCCCGAGAGTGTTGAGAACAGAAAGGCATCCAGACAGAAGAGAGAACTGAAAAAAATTCAGAAAGAGGAGAGAACAGAAGGGCATCCAGAAAGAGCAGAAGACTGAAGGACATCAAGAGAACAAAGAGGACATAAGGGCATCCAGAGAGAGGAGAAGACAGAAGGGTATCCAAGGAGAAGAGTGGACGGAAAGGCATCTTGAGAGAGCAGAGAACAGAAGGGCATCCAGAAAAAGGAGTATACAGTAGGGCATCCAGAGAGAGGAGAAGACAGAAGGGAATCCAAAGAGAGGAGACAACAGAAGGGCATTCGGAGATAGGAGATTACAGAAGGGAATACAGAGGGAGAATAGGACAGATGGGAATCCAGAGAGAGGAGAAGACAGAAGGTTATCCAGAGAGAGGATAGAATTGTAGGAAATCCAGAGAGAGGAAAAGACAGAAGGGA
>NW_023045149.1:0-57793 GCF_011762505.2 Arvicanthis niloticus | reverse complement strand
AGACCTGTATCCAGAAAGCTGAGAGACTAGAAGGGCATTCAGAGTGAGGAGAAGACAGAAGGGAATCCAAAGAGACGAGAGAACAGAAGTGCATACAGAGAGAGGAGAAGACAGAAGGGCATACATAGTTAGGAGAGGACATATGGGCATCCAGAGAGAGGAGAAGACAGAAGGGCATCCAGAGAGAGGAGAGGACACAAGGTCATCCAGAGACATGAGAGAACAGAAGAGCATCAATAGAGAACAAAACAGAAGGGCATCTAGAGAGATGAGAGGATAGGGGTGAATCTAGAGAGAGGAGAGAAGAGAAGCACATGTAGAGAGAGGAGAAGACCAAACGGCATCCATAGAGAGGTGAAAAAAGAAGGGCATCCACAGCGAGGAGAAGACAGAAGGGTATCCAGACAGATGAGAGGACAGAAGAGCATATGTAGAGAGGCGAGATCAAAGGAGCATCCAGAGAGAGTGGAAGACAGAAGGACATCCAGAGAAAGGAGAGGACAGAAGGGCATCCAGAGAGAGGAAACAACACAACAGCCTCCAGAGAGAGGAGAAGACAGAAGGGAATGCAGATAGAGGAGAGAACAGAAGGGCATCCAAATAGAGAAGAGGACACAAGGGCATCCAGAGAGAGGTGAGAACATAAGGCCATCCAGAGAGAGAATAGAACAGAAGGTTATCCAGAGAGAGGAGAGGACAAAATTGCATCCAGAGAGAGGAGAGAACAGAAGGACATCCAGAGTTAGGAGAGAACAGAAGGGCAACCAGAGAGAGAAGGACACAAAGTCATACAGAGAGAGGAGAGAAAAGAAGGGCATCCAGAGAGAAGAGAGAACAGAAGGGCAACCAGAGAAAAAGAAGACAGAAGGGCATCCAGAGGGAGGAGAGGACACAAGGGCATCCAGATAGAGGTGAAAACAGATGGGCATCCAGAGATAGGTGAAGAGAGAAGGGCATTCAGAGAGATGAGAGGATAGAAGAGCATCTGGAGAGAGGCGAAGACAGAAGGGCATCCAGAGAGAGGAGAGGACAGAAAGGCAACCAGAGGGAGGAGAGGACAAAAAGGAAATTAGAGAGATGAGAGAACAGAATATCATCCACAGAGAGGAGAGAACAGAAGGGCATCCATAGAGATGAGAGAAGAGATGTTCATACAGAGAAAGAACAGAACAGATGCTCATCCAGATAGATGAGAATACAGAAGAGAATCTAGATAGAGGAAAGAACAAAAGGGCATCCATAGAAAGGAGAAAAAAGAAGGGCATCCAGAGAGAGGATAGGACACAAGGTCATCCAAAGACATGAGAGAACAGAAGAGCATCAAAAGAGAACAGAACCGAAGGGCATCTAGAGAGATGAGAGGATAGTGGCGAATCTAGAGAGAGGAGAGAACAGAAGCGCATGTAGAGAGAGGAGAAGACCGAAGGGCATCCATAGAGAGGTGAAAAAAGAAGGGCATCCACAGCGAGGAGAAGACAGAAGGGGATCCAGAGGGATGAGAGGACAGAAGAGCATCCGTAGAGAGCAGAGAACAGAAGGGCAACCAGAGAAAAGAGAAGACAAGTGTGCATCCAGAGAGAGGAGAGGACAAAAGGACATCCCGGGAGAGGAGAGGTCACAAGGGCATCCAGAGAAATGAGAAAACAGAAGAGCATCCAGAGAGAGGAAAAGAAAGAAGGGCATCCAGAGAGATGAGAGGATAGAAGAGCACCCGGAGAGAAGAGAGATCAGAAGGGCATCCAGAGAGAGGAGAAGATAGAAGGGCATCCAGAGAGAGGAGAGGATGGAGGGCAACAGAGTGAGGAGAGGACACAAGGGCAAATAGATAATTGAGAGAACAGAATATCATCCACAGAGAGATGAGTACAGAATGGCATCCAGAGAGATGAGAGAAGAGATGATGATACAGAGAGAGAATAAAACAGAGGGGCATACAGAGAGATGAGAGCACAGAAGAGAATCTAGATAGAGGAGAGAACAGAAGGGCATCCAGAGAAAGTAGAAGACAGAAGGGCATCCAGAGAGAGGAGAGGACACAATGTCATCCAGAGACATGAGAGAACGGAAGAGCATCAATAGAGAGAATAGAATAGAAGGGAATCTAGAGAGATGAGTAGAAAGGGGCGAATCTAGAGAGAGGAGAGAACAGAAGCGCATATAGAGAGAGGAGAAGACCAAAGGGCATCCATAGAGAGGTGAAACAAGAAGGGCAGCCACAGCGAGGAGAAGACAGAAGGGTATCCAGAGAGATGAGAGGACAGAAGAGCATCCGTAGAGAGGAGATCAAAAGCGCATCTTGAAAGACTGTAAGACAGAAGCACATCCAGAGAGAGAAGAGGAAAAAAGTGCATCCAGAGAGAGGAAAGAAAAGAAGGGCCTCCAGAGAGAGGAGGAGACAGAAGGGCAACCAGAGACAGGAGAAGACAGAAGGGCATCCGGAGAGAGGAGAAAAGAGAAGGGCATCAAGAGAGAGGAGAAGACAGAAGGGAATCCAGAGAGAGAAGAGAAGAGAAGGGCATCCAGCGAGAGGAGAAGAAAAAAAGGGAATCAGGAGAGACGAGAGAACTCAAGGGCATCCAGAGAGAGGAGAGTGAAGAAGGGCATCCAGAGAGAGGAGAGGACAGAATCACATTCAGGGAGAGGAAAGAACAGAAGGGCATCCAGAGAGCAGAGAAGATAGAAGGATATCCAGGGAGAGTAGAGAATATAACGGTATCCAGAGGGCAGAGAAGACAGAAGAACATCCATAGAGAGGAGAGAACATATTGGCACCCAGAGAGAATAGAGGACAGAAGGGCGTGTAGAGAGAGCAGAGAACAGAAGGGTATCCAGAAAGAGAAGACAGAAGGTCATTGGTAGATAGGAGAAGACAGAAGGGCATCCAGAGAGAGGAGAGGACAGAATGGCCTCCAGAGAGAAGAGAGAGCAGAAGGGCATCCAGAGAGAGGAGAGCTCAGAAGGGCATCCACAGAAAAGAATAAAAAAGGCCATACAGAGAGAGAAGAAGACAGAAGGGCATCTAGATAGAGGAGAGAACAGAAGGGCATCTAGAGAGAGGAGAGAACAGAAGGGCATCCAGAGAGAGGAGAAGACAGAAGGGCATCCAAAGAGAGAAGAGGACAGATGGGCATCCAGAGAGAGGAGAGAGAAGAAGGGCATCCAGGGCCAGGAGATGACAGAAGGGCATCCAGAGACATGAGGTGACAAAAGGGCATCCAGAGAGAAGAGAGAATAGATGTGAATCCAGAGAGAGGAGAGAACAGAAGGGCATCCAGAGAGAGGAGAATACAGAAGGGCCTCCAGAGTAAGGGGAAAACAGAAGGGCATATATAGAATAGAGAACACAAGGACATCCAGATGGAGAAGAAGACAGAAGGACATCTGGATAGAGGAGAGAACAAAGGGCATCTAGAGAGAGGAGAGAACAGAAGATCATCCAGAGAGTGGGGAGTACAAAAGGGCATCCAGAGAGAAGAGAACAGAAGTGAATACAGAGAGAGGAGAAGACAGACAGGAATCCAAAGGGAGAAGAGAACAGAAGGGCATCCAGGGAGAGGAGAAGACAGAAGGGCATCCAGAAAGAGAACAGGACAGATGGGCATCCTGAGAGAGGAGAGAGCAGAAGGGCATCCAGGGAGAGGAGAGGACAGAAGGGAACCCAGCGATGGGGTGAAAAGAAGGGTATCACGAGTGAGGAGAAAACAGAAGGGCATCCATAGAGAGGAGAGGACAGAAGGGCATCCGGGGAGAGAAAAGAACAGAAGGGCATCTTGAAAGAAGAGAACAGAAGAGAATCCAGAATGAGGAGAGAACAGAAAGGCATCTACAGAGAGCAGAAGACTGATTGACATACAGAAAGAGAAGAGGACAGAATTGCATCCAAAGTGAGGAGAAGACTGAAAGGTATCCAGAGTGAGGATAGAATTGAAGGGCATCCAGAGAGAGGAGAAGACAGAAGGGCTTCCAGAGAGAGGATATAACAGAAGGGCATCCGGAAAGAGGAGAAGAGAGAAGGCATCCAGATGTAGAAGTGGACAGACTGGCATCCAGAGAGAGGAGAGGACAGAAGGGTATCTAGAGAGAGCAGAGAGCAGAAAGTGTAGAAGAGAGGAAGGCATCCAGATATAGGAGAGGACAGAAGGGCATCCACAGAAAAGAGAACAGAAGGCCATCCAGATAGAGGAGAAGACAGAAGGGCATCTAGATAGAGGAGAGAACAGAAGGGCAACCAGAGAGAGGAGAGGTCAGAGGGGTATCCAGAGAGAAGAGAGAACAGAAGGGTATCCAGATAAAGGAAAGCACAATAGTGCATCAAGAGAGAGGAGAGAACAGAAGGGCATACAGAGAGATGACAAGACAGATGGGAATTAAGAGAGAGGAGAGAACAGAAAGCCAACCAGAGTAAGTACAAGGCAGAAGGGCATCTTGAGAGAGGAGAGAATAGAAGGACACCCAGGTAGAGTAGAGGACAGAAAGGCATCCCGAGGGAGGAGAGGACAAAAGACCATCCAGAGAGAGGAGACAACAGAAGTGAATCCAGAGAGAGGAGACAAAAGAAGGGCATCCAGAGAGTGGAGAAGACAGAAGGGAATCCAAATAGAGGAGAGAACAGAAGGGCATTCAGAGATAGGGGAAGACAGAAGGGCATACAGAGAGATGAGAGGACAGATGGCATACAGAGAGAGGAGAGAACAGAAAGCCAACCAGAGTGATAAGAAGGCAAAAGGGCTTCCACAGAGAGGAGAGAACAGAAGGGCATCAAGAAAGAGGAGAGGCAGAAGTGCATCCAGAGAGAGGCGAGTACAGAAGGGCATCAAGAGAGAGGAGAGAACAGAAGGGCATCCAGAGAGAGGAGAAGACAGAAGGGAATCCAAAGAGAGGAGAGAACAGAAGGGCATACAGTGAGAGGAGAATACAGAAAGGCATACAGAGAGATGACAAGACAGATGGGCATTCAGAGAAAGGAGAGAACAGAAAGCCAACCAGAGTAAGCAGAAGGCAGAAGGGCATCTTGAGAGAGGAGAGAATAGAAGGGCAGAAAAAAAGAGAACAGAAGGGCATCCAGAATGAGGAGTGAACAGAAGGGCATTCAGAGAGACGAGAGAGCAGAAGAGCATCAAATGAGAGGACAGGACAGAAGGGCATCCAGAGAGAGGAGAGTACAGAAGGGCATCTGGGGAGACAAGAGAACAGAAGGGCATACAGAGATAATAGAGGACAGAAGGGCATCTGGATAGAGGAGAGAACAGAAGGGCATCTAGAGAGAGGAGAAAACAGAAGGTCATCCAGAGAGAGGAGAAGACAGGAGGGAATCTGTAGAGAGGAGAGAACAGTAGGCCATCCAGAGGAGAAGAACAGAAGTGAATCCAGAGAGAGGACAAGACAGAAGGGAATCCAAAGAGAGGAGAGAACAGAAGGGCATGCAAAGAGAGGAGAAGACAGAAAGGCATACAAAGAGAGAGAAGAGGACAGATGGGCATCCAGAGAGAGGAGAGAGAAGACGTTCAGCCAGGAAGATGAGAGGACAGAAGGGCATCCAGAGAGGGGAGAGAACAGAAGTGAATCCAGAGAGAGCAGAGAACAGAAGGGAATCCAGAAATTGTAGAAGAGCAAAGGGCATCCAGAGATAGGAGAGGACAGAAGGTCATCCACAGAAAAGAGAACAGAAGGCCATCCAGATAGAGGAGAAGACGAAGGGCATCTAGATAGAGGAGATAACAGAAGGGCAACCAGAGAGAGGAGAGGAGAGAGGGGCACTAAGAGAGAGGAGAGAGCAGAAAGGCATCCAGAGAGAAGAGAGGACAGAAGGACATCCGGAGAGAGGAGAGCACAGAATGGCATCCGGATAGACGAGAGAACAGAAGGGCATCCAGAGAGAATAGAGGACAGAAGGGCATCCAAAGAGAGAAGAGAACAGAATGGCATCCAGAGAAAGGAGAAGAGAAAGAAGGAATACAGAAAGAGGAGAGAAGTGAAAGGCATGCAGAGAGAGGAGAAGACAGAAGAGCATTCAGAAAGAGGAGAGGACAGATGGGCATCCAAAGAGAAGAGAGAGAAGAATGGCATCCAAAAAGAGGAGAGGACAGAAGGGAATCCAGAGAGAGGAGAGAACAGAAATCCATCCATAGAGAAGAGAGGACAGAAGGGCATCCAGAGAGATGAGAAAACAAAAGGGCATCTAGAGAGAAGAGAACAGAAGAGAATCCAGAAAGAGTGGAGGACAGAAGAGCATCCAGAGAGAGGAGAGAATAGAAGGGCATCCAGAGAGAGGAGAGAGCAGAAGGCCATCCAGGAAGAGGAGAGGACAGAAGTGAAACCACAGAGAGGAGAAGACAGGAGAGCATGCAGAGAGAGGACAGAGCAGAAGGGCATCCAGAGAGAGGAGAAGACAGAAGGGAATCCAAAGAGAAGAGAGATGAGAAGGGCATCCAGAGAGAGAAGAAGACAGAAAGGCATACAAAGAGAAAGAAGAGGACAGATGGGCATCCAGAGAGAGGAGAGAGCAGAAGGGCATCCAGGAAGATGAGAGGACAGAAGGGCATCCAGAGAGGGGCGAGAACAGAAGTGAATCCAGAGAGAGGAGAGAACAGAAGGGCATCCAGAGACAGGAGAAGACAGAAGGGCATACAGAGAGAGAAGAGGACCGATGAGAATCCAGAGAGAGAAGAAAGCAGAAGGGCATCCAGGAAGAGGAGAGGACAGAAGGGCATCCAGAGAGATGAGAAGACAGAAGAAAATTCAAAGAGAGGAGAGAACAGAAGAGCATACAGAGAGATGAGAAGACAGAAGGGCCTCCAGAGAGAGAAGAGGACAGATGGGCATCCAGAGAGAGGAGAGAACAGAAGGCCATCAAGAGTGAGGAGAAGGCAGAATGGCATCCGGAGAGAGGAGAGAATAGAAGGGCATTCCCGAAAAAGGAGAGAATAGAAGGGCATCCAGAGTGAGGAGAGAACAGAAGGGCATTCAGAGAGAGGAGAGACAAGAAGGGCATCCAGAGAGAGGAAAGGACAGAAGGACATCCAGAGAGAGGAGAGGACAGAATGGCATCCAGAGAGAAGAGTGTGAGGAAGGTCATCCAGTGAGAGGAGAGGACAGAAGGGATCCAGAGAGATGAGAGAACAGAAGAGAATTCAGAAAGAGGAGAGAACAGAAGAGCATCTATAGGGATCAGAAGACTGAAGGACATACAGAGAGAGAAGAGGACAGAAGGGCAACCAGAGAGAGGAGAGGACATAGGAGCATCCAGAGAGAGGAGAGAACAGAAGGGCATCCAGAGAGAGGAAAAAACGGAAGGGTATCCAGAGAAAGGAAAGTACAGAAGGACATCAAGAAAGAGGAGAGTACACAAGGGCATCCAGAGAAAAAAGAAGACAGAAGGGCACACAGATAGAAGAGATGACTGATGGGCATCTCGAGAGAGGAGAGAAAAGAAGGGCATCCAGAGAGACTAAAGAACAGAAGAGAATCCAGAAAGAGTACAGAACAGAAAGGCATCCAGAGCGAGCAGAAGACTGAAGGATACCCAGAGAGTGAAGAGGACAGAAGGGCATGGGGAGAGATGAGAATACAGAAGGGCATCCAGAGAGTGGAGAGGACAGAAGGGCATCCAGTGAGAGGAGAGAAGAGAATGGCATCCAGAAAGAGGAGAAGACAGAAGGGTATAAAGAGTCATGAAAGAATAGTTTGGCATCAAGAGAGAGGAGAAGACAGAAGGGCATCAAGACAGAGGAACAAACAGAATGGCATCAGGAGAGAGGAGAAGAGAAAAGAAAGAACAGAAGCTAATCCAGAGAGAAAAGAACAGAAGAGAAGCCAGAAAGAGGAGAGGACAGAAGGGCATCCAGAGAGAGGAGAGAATGGAAGGGCATCCAGAGAGAGGAGAAGACAGAAGGGCATCCAGAGCGAGGAGAGAACACAAGTGCATCCAGAAAGAGGAGAGAACAGAAGGGCAAACAGAAAGAGCAGAAGACTGGCGTCATACAGAGAGAGAAGAGGACAGAAGGGCATCCAGTGAGAGGAGAGGACAGAAGGACATCCAGTGAGAGGAGAGAACAGAAGGGCATCTGGAGAGACTAGAGAACAGAGGGCATCCAGAGAGAATAGAGGACAGAAGTGCATCCAGAGAGAGAAGAAAACAGAAGGGCATCCAGAGAAAGGAGAAGACAAAATGGGAATCCAGAAAGAGGAGAGAAGTGAAAGGCATGCAGAGAGAGGAGAAGACAGAAAGGCATTCAGAAAGAGGAGAGGACAGATGAGCATCCAGAGAGAGGAGAGAAGAGAAAGCCATCCAGTGTCAGGAGAAGGCAGAAGGGCATCTGGAGAGAGGAGAGAATAGAAGGGCATCAAGGATGAGGAGAGGACAGAAGGGCATCCAGAGAGAGGAGAGAACAGAAGGGCATCAAGAGAGAGGAGAAGACAGAAGGGCATCCTGAGAGAGGAAGAGAACAGAAGGCCATCCAGAGAAAGGAGAGGACAGAAGGGATCCAGAGAGAGGAGAGAATAGACAGCCATCCAGAGAGAAGAGAAGACGAACGGCATCTAGATAGAGGAGAGAACAGAATGGCATCCAGAGAGAGGAGAGTACAGTAAGGCATCCATGGAGAGGAGAGGTCAGAGGGTCATCCATAGATTTGATTGAACAGAAGAGCATCCAGAGTGAGGAGAATACAGAAAGGCATCCATAGAGAGGAGAGGACAGAAAGGCATCCAGGTAAAGGAGAGGACAGAAGGGCATCCCAAGAGAGGAGAGGACAAAAGAGCATTTAGAGAGAGGACAGAACAGAAGTGAATCCAGAGAGAGGAGAGAAAGGAAGGGCATCCAGAGAGAGGAGAAGACAAAAGGGAATCCAAAGTGAGGAGAGGACAGAAGGGCATGCAGAGAGAGGAGAAGACAGAAGGGCATACAGAGAGAGGAGAGGACAGATGGCATACAGAGAGAGGAGAGAACAGAAAGCCATCCAGAGTTAGAAGAAGGCAAATGGGCTTCTGGAGAGAGGAGAGAACAGAATGGCATCCTGAAAAAGGAGAGAACAGAATGGCATAAAGAGAGAGGAGAGAGCAGAAGGGCATCCAGAGAGAGGAGAAGACAGAATGGCATCCGGAGAGAGGAGAGAACAGAAGGGCATCCAGAGTGAGGAAAGAACACGAGGGCATTCAGAGAGAGGAGAGCACAGAAGGGCATACGGAGAGATGAGAGAACACAAGGGCTTCCAGAGAGAATAGAGGACAGAAGGGCATCGAGAGAGAGGAGAGAAGAGAATGGCCTCCAGAGACAGAAGAAGACAAATAGGGAATCCAGAGAGAGGAGAGAAAAAAAGGGCATTCAGCGAAGAGGGGAGGACAGAAGGGCATCCACAGAGAGGAGAGGACAGAATGGAATTCAGAGATAGGAGAGTGCAAAAGGGAATCCAGAGAAAGAAGAGGACAGAAGGGATCCAGAGAGAGGAGAGAACAGAAAGCCATCCAGAGAGAGGAGAAGACGAGTGGCATCTGGAGAGAGGATAGAACAGAGAGGCATCCATTGAGAGGAGAGGTCAGAAGGGCATCCAGAGATTTGAGTGAACAGAAGGGCATCAAGAGTGAGGAGAAGACAGATGGGCATTCATAGAGAGGAGATGACAGAAGGGCATCCGGAGAGAGGAAAGAACAGAAGGGCATCTATAGAGAAAAAAACAGAAGAGAATCCAGAAATAGGAGGAGACAGAAGGGCATCCAGAGAGAGGAGAGGACAAAAGGGCATCCAGAGAGAGGAGAGAACAGAAGGGCATCCAGAGAAAGGAGAAGACAGAAGGGCATCCAGAGATAGTACAGTATAAACGGACATCCCAAGAGAAGAGACAACAGAAGGGCATCCAGAGATGATAGAACGGGAGAGAATACAGAAAGAAGAGAGAACAGAAGCCCATCCAGAGAGAGCAGAAGACTGAAAGACATCCTGAGAGAGAAGAGGACTGAAGGGCATCCAGAGAGAGGAGAACACAGAAGGGTATCCAGAGAAATGCGAGGACAAAATTGCATCCAGTTACGGGAGAGAACAGAAGGGCTTCTAGAGAGAGGAGAAGACAGAAAGGTATTCAGAGTGTGGAGAAAATTGTCAGGCATCCACAGAAAGGAGAAGACAGAAAAGCATATAGAGAGAAGAGAACAGTAGAGAATCCAGAATGAGCAAAGGAAAGAAGGGCATCCAGAGAGAGGAGAGAATAGAAGGGCATCCAGTGGGAGGAGTAGGCAGAAGGTCATCCAGAGAGAGGGGAGGACAGAAGGGCATCCAGAGAGTGTTGAGAACAGAAAGGCATCCAGCGAGATGAGAGAACAGAAGAGAATCCAGAAAGAGAAGAGAACAGAAGGGCATCCAGAGAGAACAGAAGACTGAAAGGATATCCAGAAAACGAAAAGGACATAAGGGCATCTAAAGAAAGGAGAAGACAGAAGGGTATCCAGGGAGAAAAGAGAACAGAAGGGCATACAGAGGGAAGAGAGGACAAAAGGGCATGTAGAGAGAGCAGAGAACAGAAGGGCATCCAGAAAGAGGAGAAGACAGAAGGGCATCCAGATAGAGGGGAGGACAGACGGGCATCCAGAGAGATGAGAGAACAAAAGGGAATTCAAAAAGAGGAGAGAAAAGAAGGGCATCTAGAGAGATGAGAAGACTGAAGGACATACAGAGAGAAGAGGACAGAAGGGCATCCATAGAAAGGAGAAGACAGAAGGGTATCCAGAGTGAGGATAGAATTGAAGGGCATCCAGAGAGGAGTGAAGACAGAAGGGCTTCCAGAGAGATGAGAGAACAGAAGGGCATCCAGAAATAGGAGAAGAGACAAGGCATCCAGATGGAGAAGTGGACAGACGGGCATCCAGAGAAAGAAGAAAACAGAAGGGCATCTAAAATAGCAGAGAACAGAAGGCCATACAGATAAAGGAGAAGACAGAAGGGCATCTAGATAGAGGCGAGGACAGAAGGGCAACCAGAGAGAGGAGAGGACAGAGGGTCATCCAGAGAGAGGAGAAAACAGAAGGGCATCCAGAGAGAGGAGAAAACAGAAGGGTATCCAGAGAAGGGAAAGTACCAAAGGGTATCAAAAAAGAGGATAGAACAGAAGGAAATTCAGAGAGGGGACAAACAGATGGGCATCCAGAGAGAGTAGAGAGCAGAAGAACATCCATAAGGAGGAGAGGACAGCAGGGCATCCAGTGAGAGGAGGGAGCAGAAGTGCATCCATAGTGAGGAGAAGACAGAAGGGCATCCAAAGAGAAGAGGGGACAGAAGGGAGTCCAGAAAAAGGAGAAGGTATAAGGGTATCCGGGAGAGGAAAGAACAGAAGGGCATCCAGAAAGAGGAGAGAACAGAAGGGCATCCAGGAAAAGTAAAGGATAGAAGGGCATCTGGAGAGAGGAGAGAACTTAAGGGCATCCAGAAAGAGGAGAGAACAGAAGGGCTTCCAGAGAGAGGAGAAAACAGAAGGGAATCCTGAGAGAGGAGAGAACAGAAGGGCATTTGGAGAGAGGAAAATAAAAGAGTATCCAGAGAGAGGAGTAAACAGTAGGGCATCAGAAAGACAAGAGAACAGAAGGGCATCCAGAGAGAGGAGAGAACCAAAGGGCATCCAGAGAGAGAAGAGGACACAAGGGGATCGAGAGAGGAGAATACTGAAAGGCATCTAGAGAGAGGAGAGAACAGAAGGGTATCAAGTGAGAGGAGAGGACAAAAGGGCATCCAGAGAGAGGAGAGTACAGAAGGGCATCCAGAGAGAGAAAACAACAAAAGCCATCCAGAGAGAAGAGAGAACAGAAGGGCATCCAGAAAGAGGAGAGAACAAAAGAGTATCCAGAGAGAGGAGAAAACATGAGGGCATCCAATGAGAGGAGAGAAAAGAAGGGCATCCAGTGATGTGAGAGATCAGAAGGGCTTCTTGAGAGGGGAGAAGACAGATGGGTATCCAGAGTGTAGAGAAAATTGTCAAGCATCCAGAGAGAGCAGAGTACAGAAGGGCATCCAGAGAGAGGAGAGAATAGAAGGGCATCCAGCGAGAGGAGAAGGCAGATGGGCATCTGGAGAAAGGAGAGCACAGAAGAGCATCCCGAGAGTGTTGAGAACAGAAAGGCATCCAGACAGAAGAGAGAACTGAAAAGAATTCAGAAAGAGGAGAGAACAGAAGGGCATCCAGAAAGAGCAGAAGACTGAAGGACATCAAGAGAACAAAGAGGACATAAGGGCATCCAGAGAGAGGAGAAGACAGAAGGGTATCCAAGGAGAAGAGAGGACAAAAAGGCATCTTGAGAGAGCAGAGAACAGAAGGGCATCCAGAAAAAGGAGTATACAGAAGGGCATCCAGAGAGAGGAGAAGACAGAAGGGAATCCAAAGAGAGGAGACAACAGAAGGGCATTCGGAGATAGGAGATTACAGAAGGGAATACAGAGGGAGAATAGGACAGATGGGAATCCAGAGAGAGGAGAAGACAGAAGGTTATCCAGAGAGAGGATAGAATTGTAGGAAATCCAGAGAGAGGAAAAGACAGAAGGGAATCCAGAGAGAGGAGAGAACAGAAGGCCATCGGGAGAAATGAGGAGACAGAAGTGCATCCAGAGAGAAGAGAGAGCAGAAAAACATCCAAAAAGAGGAGAGTACAGAAGTGCATCCAGAGAGAGGAGAGCACAGAAGGGCATCCAGAGAGTGTTGAGAACAGAAAGGCATCCAGACAGAAGAGAGAACTGAAGAGAATCTAAAATGAGGAGAGAACAGAAGGGCATCCAGAGAGAGCGGAAGACTGAAGGACATCAAGAGAACAAAGAGGACATAAGGGCATACAGAGAGAGGAGAAGACAGAAGGGTATCCAGGGAGAGGAGAGGACAGAAGGGCATCTAGAGAGAGCAGAGAACAGAAGGGCATCCAGAAAGAGGAGTATACACAAGGACATCCAGAGAGAGGAGAAGGCAGAAGGGGATCTGGAGAGAGGAGAGGACAGAAGGGCATCCAGAATGAGGAGAGAAAAGAAGGACATTCAGAGGGAGAACAGGATAGAAAGGCATCCGGTGAGAGGAGAGAACAGAGGACATCCAGAATGAGGAGAGGACAGAAGGGCTTCCAGAGAGAGGAGACAACAGAAGGGCATCCAGAAAGTTGAGAGAACCGAAGGACCTCCAGAGAGAGGAGAGAGCAGATAGGCCTCCAGAGAGAGGAGAAGACAAAAGGGCATCCAGAGAGAGGAAAGAACAGGAGGGCATCCATACAGAGGAGAGAGCAGAGGGGCATCCAGAGAGAAGAGAAGACAGAAAAGAAACCTGAGACAGGAGAGAACAGAAGGGCATCCAGAGAGTGGAGAAGACAGAAGGGCATCCGAAGAGATGAGACGACAAAAGGACATCCAGAAAAAGAAGAAGATAGAAGGGCATCTGGAGAGAGGAGAGAACAGAAGGGCATCCAGAAAGAGGAGAGAACAGAAGGGAATTCAGAAAAAGGAGAAGATATAAGGGCATCCCTAGGAAGGAGAGAACAGAAGGGCATCCAGAAAGAGGAGAGAACAGAAGGGCATTCAGAAAGAGGAGAAAACAGAAGGGCAGACAGAGAGAGGAGAAAAGAGAAGAAAATCCTGAGAGGGGAGAGAACAGAAGGGCATTCGGTGAGAGGAAAAGACAGAAAGGTATACAGAAAAAGGAGTGGACAGTAGAGCATCGGAAAGACAAGAGAACAGAAGGGCATCCAGAGAGAGGAGAGAACCGAAGGGCATCCAGAAAGAAGAGAACACAAGGGCATCTAGAGAGAGGAGAATACAGAAGGGCATCCAGAGAGAGGAGAGGACAGGAGGGTATCAAGAGAGAGGAGAGGACAAAAGGGCAACCAGAGGGAGGAGAGAACAGAAGGGCATCCAGAGAGAGGAGACAACAGAAGGTCATCCATAGAGAGGAAAGAACAGAAGGGCATCGGTAGAAAGGAGAAGATAAAAGAGTATCTAGAGAGAGGAAAGGATTGAAGAGAATCGAGAGAGAGAGGACAAGACAGAAAGGCATCCAGAGAGAGGAGAGAACAGAAGAGCATCCATAGAAAGGAGAAGACAGAATCTCATCCGGTGAGATGAGAGAACAGAAGAGCATCCAGATATAGGAGAGAGCAGAAGTGCATCCAGAGAGAGGAGAAGACAGAAGGGCATCTGAAGAGAGGAGAGGAAAGAAGGGCATCCAGAAAAAGGAGAAGATATAAGGGCATCCTGGGAGAGGAGAGAACACAAGGGCATCCAGAAAGAGGAGAGAACAGAAGTGCATCCAGAGAGAGGAGAAAACAGAAGGGCATCCAGAGAGAGGAGAGGACAGAACTGCATCCAGTGATGTGAGAGATCAGAAGGGCTTCTAGAGAGAGGAAAAGACAGAACGGTATCCAGAGTGTGGAGAAAATTGTCAGGCATCCAGCGAGAGGAGAAGACAGAAGGGCATATAGAGAGAAGAGAACAGTAGAGAATCCAGAAAGAGCAGAGGAAAGAAGGGCATCCAGAGAGAGGAGAGAATAGAAGGGCATCCAGTTGGAGGAGTAGGCAGAAGGTCATCCAGATAGAAGGGAGGACAGAAGGGCATCCAGAGAGTGTTGAGAACAGAAAGGCATCCAGCGAGATGAGAGAACCGAAGAGAATCCAGAAAGAGAAGAGAACAGAAGGGCATCCCGAGAGTGTTAAGAACAGAAAGGCATCCAGACAGAAGAGAGAACTGAAGAGAATCCAGAAAGAGGAGAGAATAGAAGGGCATCCAGAGAGAGGAGAAGACAGAAGGGTATCCAGGGAAAAGAGAGGACAGAAAGGCATCTAGAGAGAGCAGAGAACAGAAGGACATCCAGAAAGAGGAGTATACAGAAGGACATCCAGAGAGAAGAGAAGACAGAAGGTTATCCAGTGAGAGGAGAGAACAGAAGTGAAACCAGAGAGAGGAGAATACAGAAGGGCACTCAGAGAGAGGACAGAGCAGAAGGGCATCCAGAGAGAGGAGAAGACAGAAGGGAATTCAAAGAGAGGAGAAAACAGAAGGGCATTCGGAGAGAGCAGAAGACAGAAGGGAATACAGAGTGAGATGACAGATGGGCATCAAGAGAGAAGAGAAGACAGAAGGTTATCCAGAGTGAGGATAGAATTGTAGGGCATCCAGAGAGAAGAAAAGACAGAAGGGAATCCAGAGAGAGGAGAGAACAGAAGGGCATCGGGAGAAATTAGGAGACAGAAGGGCCTCCAGAGAGAAGAGAGAGCAGAAAAACATCCAAAAAGAGGAGAATACAGAAGTACATCCAGAGAGAGGAGAGCACAGAAGAGCATCCCGAGAGTGTTGAGAACAGAAAGGCATCCAGAAGGAAGAGAGAACTGAAGAGAATCCAGAAAGAGGAGAGAACAGAAGGGCATCCAGAGAGAGCAGAAGAATGAAGGTCATCAAGAAAACAAAGAGGACATAAGGGCATCCAGATAGAGGAGAAGACAGAAAGGTATCCAGGGAGAAGAGAGGACAAAAGGGCATCTAGAGAGAGCAGAGAACAGAAGGGCATTCAGAAAGAGGAGTATACATAAGGACATCCAGAGAGAAGGGAAGACAGAAGGGCATCCAGTGAGAGGAGAGAACAAAACTGAAACCAGAGAGAGGAGAATACAGAAGGGCACTCAGAGAGAGGACAGAGCAGAAGGGCATCCAGAGAGAGGAGAAGACAGAAGCGAATCCAAAGAGAGGAGAAAACAGAAGGGCATTTGGAGAGAGGAGAAGACAGAAGGGAATACAGAGTGAGGAGAGGACAGAAGGGCATCCAGAGAGAGGAGAGAACAGAAAGCCATCCAGAGTAAGGAGGAAGCAGAATGGCATCAGTAGAGAGGAGAGAACAGAAGGGCATCCAGAAAGAGGAGAAGAGAGAAGGGCATCCAGAGACAAGGGAGGCCAGATGGGCATCCACAGAAAAGAGAACAGAAGGCCATCCAGAATGAGAAGAAGACAGAAGGGCATCTGGATAGAGTAGAGAACAGAAGGGCCTCTAGAGAGAGAGGAGAGAACAGAAGGGCATCCAGAGAGAGAAGAAGACAGAAGGGCATCCAGAGATAGGAGAATACAGAAGGGAATTCAGAGAGAAGAGATAACAGAAGGGCATTCAGAGAGAATAGAGGATAGAAGGGCATCTAGAGAGAGGAAAGAAGAGAAGGGATTCCAGAGAGAGGAGAAGACAAAAAGGTAATCTCGAGAGGAGAGAACAGAAGGGCATTCAGAGAGAGGGGAGGACAGAAGGGCATCCAGAGTGAGTAGAGGACAGAAGGGATCCAGAGAGAGGAGAGAACAGAAATCCACCCAGATAGAAGAGAAGACGAATGGCATCTAGAGAGAAGAGAGAACAGAACAGCATCCAGAGAAAGGAGAGTACAGAAGGGCATCCATGAAGAGGGGAGGTCAACAGGGCATCCAGAGATAGGAGCGAACAGAAGGGCATCCAGAGTGAGGAGAAGACAGAAGTGCATCCATAGGTAGGAGAGGAAAGAAGGGCATCCGGAGAGAGGAAAGAACAGAAGGGCATCTAGAGAGAAGAGAACAGAAGGGCATCCAGAAAAAGAAGACAGAAGGGCATACAGAGAGAAGTGATGAGAGAAGGGCACCCCAAGAGAGGTGAGAACACATGGGCTTCCAGAGAGTTTAGAGAACAGAAGAGAATCCAGAAACAGGATAGAACAGAAGGGCATCCATAGAGATGAAAGGACAGAAGGCATCCAGTTAGAGGAGAGAACAGAATGTCATCAAGAGAGTGGAGAAGACATAAGGGTATCCAGAGTGAGGGAGAATTGTAGGACATCCAAAGAGAGGAGAAGAAAGAAGGGCATCAGGACAGAGGAAATAACAAAAGGGCATCGGGAGAGAGAAGAAGACAGAAGGGCACCCAGATAGAGGAGAGGACATAAGGGCATACAGAGAGAGGAGAGGCCAGAAGTGCATCCAGAGAGACAAGAGAACAAAAGTGCATCCAGAGAGAAAAGAGGACAGAAGGGCATCTAGAGAGAGGAGAGAAGAGAAGGACAACCAGAGAGAGGAGAATAGGAAGGGCATCCAGAGAGAGGAGAGAACAGAAGGGCATTCAGAGAGGGGAGAGAGCAGAAGGACATCCAGAGAGAGGAAAAGACAATAGGGTATCCAGAGAGAAAAGAGAGCAGAAGGGCATCCAGAAAGAGGAGAATACAGAAGGGCATCCAGAATGAGGAGAAGACAGAAGGGCATCCAGAAAGTGGAGAGAACAGATGGGCTTCCAAAGAGAGGAGAGGGAAGAAGGGCATCTAGAGAGAGGAGAGAAGATAATGGCATGCAGCAAGAGGAGAAGACAAAAAGGGAATCCAGAGAGAGAGAGGTGAGAACAGAAGGGCATCCAGAGAGAGGAGAGGACACAAGGTCATCCAGAGAGAGCAGAGGACAGAAGGGCATCCAGAGAGAGGAGAGTGTAGTAGGGCATCCAGAGAGAGGAGCGGACAGAAGGGATCCAGAGAGAGTAGAGTGCAGAAGGGCATCCGGAGAGAGGAGAATACAGAAGAGCATCCGAAGAGAGGAGAGAACATAAGGGCATCCAGAAAGAGGAGAGAGCAGAAAGCCATCCAGGAGAGAGGAGAAGACAGAAGGGTATCCATGGAGAGGAGAGGTCAGAAGGGCATCCAGAGAGAGGAGAGAACAGAAGGGCATCCATTGAGAGGAGAGAACATAAGGGCATCCAGAGAGGATAGAGGACAGAAGGGCATGTAGTGAGAGCAGAGAACAGAAGGGTATCCAGAGAGAGGAGAAGACAGAAGGGCATCCAGATAGAGGAGAGGACACAAGGGTATACAGAGAGAGGAGAGGCCAGATGAGCATCCAGAGACACGGGAAAACAGAAGGGCATCCAGAGAGCATAGAGGACAGAAGGGAATGTAGAGAGAGGAGAGAAGAGAAGGGCATCCAGAGAGAGGAGAGAACAGAAGGGCATCCAGAGTGAGGAGAGGACAAAAGGGCATCGAGAAAGAGGAGAGAACAGAAGGGCATCCAGAGAGAGGAGAAAACAGAAGTGCATCCAGAGAGAGGAGAAGCCATTAGGGAAGTCGTTGAGATGAGAAAACAGAAGGGCATAGGGAGAGACGAGAATACAGAATGGCATCCAGAGATAGGAGAGGATAGAAGGGCATCCAGAGGGAGGAGAAGACAGAAGGGTATCCAGAGAAGGAGAAGTCAGAGCGAATCCAGAGAGAGGAGAGGTCAGAAGGGCATCCAGAGAGAGGAGAGAACAGAAGAGCATCCTTTGAGAGGAGAGAAACAGAAGGGCATCCACAGAGAGGAGAGAGCAGAAGGGCATGTAGTGAGAGCAGAGAACAGAAGGGCATCAGTAGAGAGGATAGAACAGATGGGCATTCAGAGAGAGGAGAAGACAGAAAGGAAGCCGGAGCGATGAGAAGACAGAAGGGCATCCAGAGAGAGGAGAAGACAGAAGGGCATCCAGAGAGAGGAGAGGACAGAAGGGCATCCAGAGGGAGGAGAAGACAGAAGGGCATCCAGAAAGAGGAGAGGGAAGAAGGGCATCCCGAGTGAGGAGAGAACAAAGGGCATCCAGAGAGAGGACAAGACAGAAGGGCATCCATAGACAGGAGAGGAAAGCAGGGCATTCAGAGGGAGGAGAAGACAGAAGGGCATCCGGAGAAAGGAGAGAACAGAAGGGCATCCATAGAGAGAAGACAGAAGGGCATCCGGAGAGAGGAGAGAACAGAAAGGCATCCAGAGAGAGGAGAGGGCAGAAGGGCATCCAGAGAGAGGATAATACAGAAGAGCATCTGGAGAGAGGAGAGAACAGAAGACATCCAGAAAAAGGAGAGAGCAGAAAGCCATCCAGAGAGAGGAGAAGACAGAAGGGCATCCATGGAGAGGAGAGGTCAGAAGGGCATCCAGAGAAAGGACAGAACAGAAGGGCATCTATTGAGAGGAGAGAACAAAAGGGCATCCAGAAAGAATAGAGGACACAAGGGCATGTAGAGAAAGCAGAGAACAGAAGGGTATCCAGAGAGAGGAGAAGACAGAAGGGCATCCAGATAGAGGAGAGGACAGAAGGCCATACAGATAGAGGAGAGGCCAGAAGAGCACCCAGAGAGACAGGAGACCAGAAGGGCATCCAGAGAGCATAGAGGACAGAAAGGAATGTAAAGAGAGGAGAGAAGAGAAGGGCATCCAGAGAGAGAGGAGAGAACAGAAGGACATCCAGAGTGAGAAGAGGAAGAAGGGCATCCAGAAAAAGGAGAAAACAGGAGGGCATCCAGAGAGAGGAGAAGACAGAAGGGCATCCAGAGGAAGGAGAAAACAGATGGGCATCCAGAGAGAGAAGAGAATAGAAGCCATCTGTAAATCGGAGCAGAGAGCAGGCATCCAGATGGAGAAGAGGTAAGATGGGCATCCTGAGAGAGGAGAGGACAGAAGGGCATTAAGGGAGAGAAGAGAACAGAAGGTCTTCCAGAGAGAGAAGAGGAAAGAAGGGCATCGAAAGAAAAGAGTAAAGAAGGCCATACAGATAGAGGAGAAGACAGAAGGGCACCTAGATAAAGTAGAGAACAGAAGGGCTTCTAAAGTTAGGAGGGAACAGAAGGGAATCCAGAGAGAGGAGAGAACAGAAGGGCATACAAAAAGAGGAGAGTACAGAAGGGCATCATGAGAGAGAAGACAGAAGGGAATCCAGAGAGAGGAGAGAACAGAAGGGCATCCAGAGAGAGGAGAGAACAGAAGGGCATCCAGAGAGAGGAGGGTGAAGAAGGACATCCAGAGAGAGGAGAGGACAGAAGGGATCCAGAGAGGGGAGAACAGAAAGCTATCCAGAGAGAGGAGAAGACAGAAGAGCATTCAGGGAGAGCAGAGAATACATCGGTATCCAGATATCGTAGTAGACAGAAGAACATCCAGAGAGAGGAGAGAACATAAGGGCATCCAGAGTGAATAGAGGACAGAAGGGCATGTAGAGAAAGCAGAAAAGAGAAGGTTATCCAGAAACAGGAGACGACAGAAGGTCATCGGGAGATAGGAGAAGACAGAAAGTCTTCCAGAGAGAGGAGAGGAAAGAATGGCCTTCAGAGAGAAGAGAGAAATGAAGGGCATCTAGAGAGCGGAGAGCTCAGAAGGGCATCCACAGAAAAGAGTAAAGAAGGCCTTACAGATAGAGGAGAAGACAGAAGGGCATCTAAATAGAGGAGAGAACAGAAAGGCATCTAGAGAGAGGAGAGAACAGAAGGGCATCCCGAGAAGGGGAAGGCAGAGCGAATCCAGAGAGCAGAGAGAACAGAAGGGCATTTGGAGAGAGTAGAGAACAGAAGGGCATCAGGAGAGAGGAGAAGACAGAAGGTCATCCAGAGAGAGGAGAGAACAGAAGGGAATCCAGAGACAGGAGAGAGCAGAAGGGCATCCAGAGAGAGGAGAAGAGAGAATGGCATCTGGAGAGAGGTGAGAACAGAAGGACATCCAGAAAGAGAAGAGTACAGAAGGGCATCAAGAGAAAGAAGACAGAAGGAAATCCAGATAGATGAGAGAACTGAAGGGCATACAGAGAGAGGAGGGAGTAGAAAGGCATCCAGAGAGAGGAGAAGACAATAGGGCATCAGGAGAAAGGAGAGAACAGAAGGGCATCCAGGAAGAGGAGAGAGCAGAAGCACTTCCAGTAAGAGGAGATGACAGAAGGGATTCCGGAGAGAGGAGAGAACAGAAGGGCATCCAGAGAGAGTAGAAGACAGAAGTGAAGATGGAGATCGAGAGACAGAAGGGCATAGGGACAGAAAATAAGACAGAAGGGCATCCAGAGAGAGAAGAGTACAGAAGGGCATCCAGAGGGAGAAGAAAACAGAAGGGCATCCAGAGAGAGGAGAGAACAGAAGGGCACCTGTAAATAGGAGAAGAGAGGAGGCATCCAGATGGAGAAGAAGACCGATGGGCATCCTGAGAAAGGAGAGGACAGAAGGGCATTCAGGGAGAGAAGAGAACAGAAGGTCTTCCAGAGAGAGGAGAGGACAGAATGGCCTCCAGAGAGAGGAGAGAACAGAAGGGTATCCAGAGATAGAAGACAAAAGGGCATCCAGAGAGAGGAGAGAACAGAAGGGCATCCAGAGAGAGGAGAAGACAGAAGGGCATCTGGAGAGAGGAGAGAACAGAAGGGCATCCAGAGAGAGTAGAAGACAGAAGGGAAGCTGGAGATCGAGAGAACAGAAGTGCATAGGGAGAGAGAAGAAGACAGAAGGGCATCCAGAGAGAGGAGAGTACAGAAGGGCATCCAGAGGGAGGAGAAAACAGAAGCGCATCCAGAGAGAGGAGAGAACAGAAGGGCATCCATAAATAGGAGAAGAAAGGAGGCATCCAGTTGGAGAAGAGGACCGATGGGCATCCTGAGAGAGGAGAGGACAGAAGAGCATTCTGGGAAAGAAGAGAACAGAAGGGCATCCAGCGTGAGGAGAGGACAGAAGGGTATCTAGAGTGAGCAGAGAACAGAAACGCATCAAGAGAGAGAAGACAGAAGGGATCCCAGTAAGAGGAGAGGACAGAAGGGCATCCAGAGAGAGGAGAATACAGAAGGGAAGTCAGTGAGATGAGAGAACAGAAGGTCATAGGAAGAGAGGAGAAGACAGAAGGGCCTCCAGAGAAAGGAGAGGACAGAAGGGCATACAGATGTAGGAGAAGACAGATGGGCATTTAGAGAGAGGAGAGGGAAGAAGGGCATCCCGTGAGAGGAGAGGACAAAGGGCATCCAGAGAGAGGAGAAGACAGAAGGGCATCCAGAGATAGGAGAGGGAAGAAGGGCATCCCGTGAGAGGAGAGGACAAAGGGCATCCAGAGAGAGGAGAAGACAGAAGGGCATCCAGAGATAGGAGGAGACAGAATATCCTCCAGAGAGAAGACTGAGTAGAAGAGCATTCAGAGAGAGGAGAGGAAACAAGGGCATTCACTTAAAATAGTACAGAATGCCATACAGAGAAAGAAGACAGAAGGACATCTTGATAGAGGAGAGAATAGAAGGGCATCCAGAAAGAGGAGAGAAAAGAGGGGCATCCAGAGAAGGAGAAGACAGAGCGAATCCAGAGAGAGGAGAGAACAGATTGGCATTCGGAGAGAGGAGAGAACAGAAGGGCATCGGGAGAGATGAGAAGACAGAAGATCATCCAGATAGAGGAGAGAACAGAAATGCATCCAAAGAGAGGAGAAGACAGAAGGGCATCCAGAGAGAGGAGAGGATAAAACAGCATCCAGAGAGAGGAGAAGACAGAAGGGAATCCAGAGAGAGGAAAAAACAGAAAGCCATCCAGAGAGGGGAAAGACAGAAGGACATCTAGAGAGAAGAGAGAACAGAAGGGCCTCCAGAGAGAGGAGAGATCAGAAGGGCATCCATGGATAGGAGAGTTCAGAAGGGCATCCAGAGAGAGGAGAAGTCAGAAATTCATACACAGAGAGGAGAGAACAGAAGGGTATCCAGAGACAGGACAGAGCAGAAGGGCATCAAAGAGAGCAGAAGACAGAAGGGCATCTGGAGAGAGGAGAGAACAGAATGGCATCCAGGATGACGAGTGTACAGAAGGGCATCAAGAGAGAGGAGAAGACAGAAGGGAATCCAGAGAGAGGAGAAGAAAGAATGGCATCTGGAGAGAGGGGAGAAGAGAAGGGCATCCAGAAAGTACAGTACAGAAGGGCATCAAGAGAGAGAAGACAGAAGGAAATCCACAGAGAGGAGAGAACAGAAGGGCATACAGAGAAAGGAGAGAGGAGAAGGGCATCCAGAGAGAGGAGAAGACAATAGGGCATCAGGAAAGAGGAGAGAACAGAAGGGCATCCAGAGAGAGGAGAGAGCAGAAGCACATCCAGTAAGAGGAGATGACAGAAGGGCATCCAGAGAGAGGAGAGAACATATGGGCATCCAGAGAGAGTAGAAGACAGAAGGGAAGATGGAGATTGAGAGAACAGAAGGGCATAGGGACAGAAAAGAAGACAGAAGGGAATCCAGAGGGAGGAGAAAACAGAAGGGCATCCAGAGAGAGGAGAGAACAGAAGGGCATCTGTAAATAGGAGAAGAGAGGAGGCATCCAGATGGAGAAGAGGACCGATGGGCATCCTCAGAGAGGAGAGGACAGAAGGGCATTCAGGGAGAGTAGAGAACAGAAGGTCTTCCAGAGAGAGGAGAGGACAGAATGGCCTCCAGAGAGAAGAGAGAAAAGAAGGGCATCCAGAGAGAGGAGAGGTCAGAATGGGATCCACAGAATAGAGTAAAGAAGGCTATACAGATAAAGAAAAAGACAGAAGGGCACCTAGATAGAGGAGAGAACAGAAGGGCATCTAGAGAGAGGAGAGAACAAAAGGGCATCCAGAGAAGAAGAAGACAGAGTGAATCCAGAGAGAGGAGAGAACAGAAGGGCATTCAGAGTGAGGAGAGAACAGAAGGGCATCAGGAGAGAGGAGAAGACAGAAGGTCATCCAGAGAGAGGAGAGAAAAGAAGTGCATGCAGAGAGAGGAGAAGACAGAAAGGCATACATGGAGAGGAAAGGTCAGAATGGCATCCAGAGAGAGGTGAGAACAGAAGGGCATCCGGAGAGCAGAGATGACAGAAGAGCATCCATGGAGAGTAGAGAATAGAAAGGTATCCAGAGAGCGGAGAAGACAGAAGAACATTCAGAGAGAGGAGAGAACATAAGGGCATCCAGAGAGAATAGAGCACAGAAGGGCACGTAGAGAGAAAAGAGAACAGAAGGGTATCTAGAAAGAGATGACAGGAGGGAATCAGGAGATAGGAGAAGACAGAAGGTCTTCCAGAGAGAGGAGAGGGCAGAATGGCCTCCAGAGAGAAGAGAGAGCAGAAGGGCATCCAGAGAGAGGAAAGATCAAAAGGGCATTCACAGAAAAGGGTAAAGAAGGCCATACAGAGGGAGGAGAAAAAGGGCATCTAAAGAGAGGAGAGAACAGAAGGGTATCCGAGAAGGAGAAGACAGAACGAATCCAGAGAGAATAGAGAACAGAAGGGCATTCGGAGAGAGGAGAGAACAGAAGGACATCGGGAGAGAGTAGAAGACAGAAGGTCATCCAGAGAAAGAGTAGAGAACAGAAGTGCATCCAGTGAGAGTAGACGGCAGAAGGGAATCCAGAGAGAGGACAGATCAGAAGGGCATCAAGAGAGAGTAGAAGACAGAAGGGAATCCAGAGAGAAGACAGAACATAAGGTCATCCAGAGAGAGGAGAGAGCAGAAGGGCATCCAGTGAGAGGAGAGAACAGAAGGCCATCCAGAGAGAGGATAAGATAGTAGGGCATTCAGAGAGAGGAGAAAACAGAAGGGGATCCAGAGAGAGTAAAGGGAAGAAGGGCATCCCGAGAGAGGAGAGAAAATAGGGCATCCAGAGAGAGGAGAAGATAGAAGGGCATCTGTAGAGAGGAGAGGACAGACGGGCATTCAGAGAGAGGAGAAGACAGAAATGCATCTGGAGAGAGGAGAGAAGAGAAGGTCATACATAGAGAGGAGAAGACAGAAGGGCATCCAGAGAGAGGAGAGAACAGAAGGGCATCCAGAGAGAGGAGAGAGCAGAAGGGCATGTAGAGAGAGCAGAGAACAGAAGGGTATCCAGAAAGAGGAAAAGACAGAAGGGCATCGGGAGATAGGAGAAGTCAGAAGGCCTTCCAGAGAGAGGAGAGGACAGAATGTGCTCCAGAGTGAAGAGAGAAAAGAAGGCCATCCAGAGAGAGGAAAGTTCAGAAGGGCATCCACAGAAAAGAGTAAAGAATGTCATACAGAGAGGAGAAAACAGAAGGGCATCTAGAGAGAGGAGCGAACAGAAGGGTATCCGAGAATTAGAAGACAGAGCGAATGCAGAGAGAGGAGAGAACAGAAGGGCATTCGGAGACAGTAGAGAACAGAAGGGCATCGGGAGAGAGGAGAAAACAGAAGGTCATCCAGAGAGAGGAGAGAACAGAACTGCATCCAGAGAGGAGAAGACAGAAGGGCATCCAGAGAAAGGAGAGGATAAAACGGCAACCAGAGAGGAAAAGACAGAAGGGAATCCAGAGAGGGGAGAGAACAGAAGGGCCTCAAGAGTCAGGAGAATACAGAAGTGAATCCAGAGAGAGGATAGAACAGAAGGGCATCCAGAGAGAGGAGAAGACATTAGGGCATCCGGAGAGAGTAGAGAACAGAAGGGCATCCAGAGAGAGTAAAGGGAAGAAGGGCATTCCGAAAGAGGAGAGAACAAAGGGCATCAAGAGAGAGGAGAAGACAGAAGGGCATATATAGAGAGGAGAGGACAGAAGGGCATTCAGAGATAGGAGAGGACAGAAGGGCATCCAGTGAGAGAAGAGTGAAGAAGGGCATCCAGAGATAGCAGAGGTCAGAAGGGATTCAGAGAGTGGAGAGAACAGAAAGCTCTCCAGAGAGAGGAAAAGACAGAAGGGCATCTAGAGAGAGGAGAGAACAGAAGGGCATCCAGAGAGAGGAGAGATCAGAAGGGCATCCATGGAGAGGAGAGTTCAGAAGGGCATCCACAGAGAGGAGAAGACAGAAATGCATCCACAGAGAGGAAAGAACTGAAGGGCATCCAGAGAGCGCAGAAGATAGAAGGGCATCCAGAGAGAGGAGAGAACATAAGGTCATCCAGAGAAATGAGAGGACAGAAGTTCATGTAGAGAGAGGAGAGTACAAAAGGGCATCCAGAGAGAGGAGAAGACAGAAGGATATACAGAGAGAGGAGAGGACAGAAGGGCATCAAGAGAGAGGAGTGTACAGAAGGGCATTCAGTGGGAGGAGAGAACAAAAGGGCATCCAGAGGGAGGAGAATATAGAAGGGCGTCCAGAGAGAGGAGAGAACAGAACGGCATCCAGAGAGAGGAGAAAAGAGAAGGGCTTTCATAGAGAGGAGAGCGCAGAAGCGCATTTGGAAAGAGGAGAAAAGAGAAGGCATCCAAATGTAGAAGAGGACAGACGGGCATCCTGTTAGAAGAGAGGACAGAAGGGCATCCAGGAGAGAAGAGAACAGAAGGGCATCTAGAGAGAGGAGAGCACAGAAGGGCATCTTGAAAGAGTAGAAGAGAGAAGGCATCCAGATGGAGAAGAGGACAGACGGGCATCCTGGGAGAAGAGAGGACAGAAAAGCATCCAGGAGAGAAGAGAACAGAAGGGCATCCATAGAGAGGAGAGGACAGAAGGGTATCTAGAGAGAGCAGAGAATAGAAGGGCATCCAGAGTAAGGAGAAGACGGAAGGGCATCGGAAGATAGGAGGACACAGAAGGGCATCCAGAGAGAGGAGAGGACAACATGGCCTCCAGAGAGAAGAGAAGGCAGAGCGCATCCTCAGAGAGGAGAGGAAAGTAGCGCATCCACCGAAAAGAATACAGAAGGCCATACAGAGAGAGGAGAAAACAGAAGGGCATTCAGAATGAGGTGAAAACAGAAGGACATTCAGAGAGAAAAGAAGACAGAAGGGAATCTAAAGTGAGGAGAGAATTGTAGGGCATCCAGAGAGAGGAGAAGACAGAAGGGCATTGGACCTGCCAGCAGCCTGAGTTATATAATGCTGCAAGTTTTCCATTAAATTTTACACTTTGTTTTGTGGCAGCAAAACTTTATAGCATAAAGGTGTTGATTTTAGAGAAAATTGATTGGTTACATCGTTAAAGATATGTTTTGTTTCTCAAAAATATGGTTATACTCTAATATTACAAAAGAGGTTAAAAACATAGTTAAACTGCCAATATTCCATTGGCTACAGTTGGTAGTTCAACTGAGAGTTTGAAAATTTTTGATTTGCCTATGTTTATAGAGAAAAGATACAACATGTGTCTTTTAAAGTTTACAGTTTAAATTTAAGGTTCAAAGTTAAATTCAAAATCGCACAATTCAGCCTAGCCAAGCATCAGAGAACAGGCCTGAGGGAGGTTAAGTGCATTTACATTTGAATTAAGACAATGCAGACTGAGCTGCAGAAGCTCAGGTGCTAAAAGCTCCTTTTGTTCTGGATCTTCACCACCTGGTCCTAGAAATGTGCTCACCGGGATTTGTCTTTTGTCTTCATTGTTTCTTGTGAGAAGAGGGATAAATCTAAGACCCAAAGACTTTACAACAGTCTGTGGCCTGAGAGTTATAATTATGCTGCAGAAATTAAAATTATGCCTACTTCCCTCCATGAGTATAACTGTACCTGCTGATAAAATATCGTTCAAATTGTTTTAATTCCTTTATATTCAAAGTTGTTAAAAATGAGATGCTTTGGATTCCTCTAATATAGGTAAAAATTATGAGAGAATAAGGTTGGCTTTTATCCGATATATTCATTGGATTAAAAAAGATTGGTTATTAAATTAATCCAAAATAAAGTTCAAATTTAAGATTTATACAGCCCAACTTGCCTACTCCAGCTGCCATTTCAGTAAATGCTTATAGAATTGTTATAGATATAAAAGATGTTTTTATGCCATCCCTTTACATTTCTGGTAAAGGTGAGAGGTTATAGGCAGTAAATTTATTCATAATTTTTAAGAGCCCATGAAGCGATATTTGTTAGAAATAATTGCTTCAGAAAATGCTTAATTGTTTTACATTTTATATATATAAATATTGTTGTTGCTTTAATACAAAAAATTAAGAGGTTAAATCTTTTAGTGTATATTATTCATTGTGTGATACTTTATTAGTGGATTTCTGTAAACAAGTTTTTTCTGCAAGCCTTTGCTCCAATATAACGAGCTTTAAAAAAATTTTTAGAGTACTTGTTACTCCAAAAAAAAGATTCAAAGACAGTGTCTTTCAATATTTGAGACCTCAGTTATATCCTAATCAGATTGTGACACAGAAAATTCTAATAAAAATAGATAGTTGGGGCTAGAGAGATGGCTCAGCCATTTAAGGCTAGACTTTTAAAATATAAAAGCTGAACTCCCAGCAACCACATGGTGGCTCACAACCATTTGTGGTGGGGATCTAACGCCATCTTCTGGCTTGTGAGTGTACATGCAAAAAGAAAATGGTTTACTTTTAATCTTGATATGCTCTTAGTGAGTTTTAAAAGTTGTTTAGAGATATTAATTGGCTAAAACCTCATCTTAAGCTTACCATAGGGGGATTTAAACCTCTGTTTGATATTTTCAAAGGGATGCAAGTCCTAATTCCCCTTGACAATTAACTATAAAGGAGAGATAGCTTTGCTGAAAATAAAGTAAGCTCTTAGTTATCAACAGATAAATTATATAGACTATGATAAATTGTTGGCTGTTTGTGTTGTTACTACTCAAATGTCCACAGCAGCCCTTTGATAAAAGAAACCATTAATATGGATTTGTCTTTCTTCATTTACAAATAAAGTTTATATGATAAAATCCTAAAAACATTTAGGATAAAAGGTTTATTCCTTTATTCCAAATATGAATTAAATTGGTTATTAAATTATTAAATTTGGCCTATTACATGACAAACATTTTAGACAAATTTGATAATCACAGTTTTTCTTTATACATGCTTTTATATTTCCTAAAATTGACTATGCATACAGACCATAGAAAAGATGTTTGCTATATTTAGTATATTTACAGATGCCTCATCTATTGAGAAGACAGTATATGTAATTAAATCATATGTGTATTTTCTTGAGTTTACTCTGCTTCAACACAATTAAATTATGTGTTGTAGCCACTGTTTAGAATGTTAAAAAAGGTGTATCTGCCTTTGCCTTGTTAAATGGTATGTTTCATGAAGTACAAAATGTTTCAGATACATGATCTTATATCTCTAGCCATTTGAATAATATTAAAATTAATAAGGTGTTTAGGAATGCATCTGCACAACTGGTGTCGGTGTGTGTGGACCCCTCATTTTTCTTTATGTTATCCAACTTTCAGAATAATTCTGATATCTTGGATTGTTAGAATGTTACATGCCTTTTGGCACAATGCTGGAATGGATCACTAGACCTAGCCTTGGTTGTGCACGTGCCTACCTTTGTGCCCATCCCAGTAGAAGATGATCCTGAAACTTTCCCTACTATATCATTATTGAGACATAAGGGAGACTTTGGCATTACTGCAGCCATTCTCACTACTATTAACATCTCTGCAGCTACAGCTGTGACAGCCGGCACAGGCATGATTAATAAATTTACAGCAGCTACTGTTGTTAATCAAATTTCAGAAAAGACCTCTGAGGCTTTGACCATTCTACAGAAAGTGGATGCATATCAGGCACCCTGTTGGTCAATCAGAGAGTTGATTTGCTCCAAGCCCATGTGGAGCAGCTCACGGATGTGGTTCAAATGAGCTGTGTGTCAGCAACACCACATCTAGGTATTACACCTCTGAGATTTGTGAATGATACATTTATTCAAAGCCATAATCTTTCTGCTTATTTAAAAGGGAATTGGACTGGAGAGTTGGACCAGGTGCAACAGCAATTGCAGATCCGGATCTTGAGCCTTGATGGAGCGCAGATGGACCCTGTTACCCCTGGCGATTTTACTTCTTGGCTTACCTCTTCCTTTTCTTTCTTTCTTTATTAAAGGGTGGGGATAGGCCTGTTTGGTGCAGCCCTATGTTGTGGATTAGTGTTCATGTTATGGTTGGTCTGTAAGCTCAGAGCCCAACAAAAACATGACAAGGCCGCTATGGCCCAAGTACTCGTAGCTTTGAGCAAGCATCTCCCCCTGAAATTTGGCTATCTAGGCTAAGAAAGTAGCCAATGACTGAGACCCTCCGTCAATGCACCCCAACGGTTCAGCCCATTGCACTAGGTCGATGAGAGGTCTAAGTCTAGCCAGCCCTTGCCTGAATAACTGTGGTACCTGAATATCTAGAGGTGTTTGAGAGTGGGTACTTGACAGGGAATGTTCCATGAGTGTGGATGGATTTCCCGAAAGTATGCCTGATTGCACAAAGGTTTGATGCCAAGAAACCTCCCGTGGTGGCGCCCCAGGGTGGAGCCCCCCTTTCCCCATCAAAAGGCATCGAGATGGGTATGGGATGTAAACCCATTACAATATCTCATTTTGCACAGGGGATCAGGCCTCTGCTTTCCCTCACTGAGTTGGTGCCGTGCTTGATAGGCAAAAGGCTGTTCCATATTAATAATTTAAACAGGGGGAGATGTAGGAAGCCGCTGTTAGCAGTGATACATTCAACCATTCCAAGATGGCGCGGGCATCCTGTCCTCCCACTAGTAAACAACTGACTGCGCAGGTGCAAAAGTCAAAAAGCAAGCCAAAGTCACTGCCTAAACAGGGGCGTATTATGGGTAATGAGTGAACAGCCAATCAGAAGTGAACACATCACTCTAGGGTGCATTTAAGCAGTGCCTTTTCTGGTCTCTCCATCTTTCCACATCTGCTTATACAAGAAGTAAAGCCTCGTTGTAGTAACCACCGGAACACTGCCTCACTTGTCCTTTTTCGCGGATGAAGGGGACTCAGAGGGGCTCGGAACAGGCATCCAGAGAGAAAAGAGGACAGAAGGGCATCTAGAGAGAGGAGAGAAGCGAAGGGCAGCCAGAGAGAAGAGAAGACAAAAAGGGAATCCAGAGAGAGGAGAGAACAGAAGGGCATCCAGAGATAGGAGAGGACAGACGGGCATCCAGTGAGAGGAGAGTGAAGAAGGGCATCCAGAGATAGCAGAGGACAGAAGGGATCCAGAGAGAGGAGAGAACCGAAAGCCATCCAGAGAGAGGAGAAGACAAAAGGGCATCCATGGAGAGAAGAGTTCAGAAGGGCATCCAGAGTGAGGAGAGAACAGAAAGCCATCCAGAGAGAGGAGAAGACAGAAACACATCCACAGAGAGAAGAGAACAGAAGGGTATCCAGAGAGCAGAGAAGACAGAAGGTCATCCAGAGATAGTAGAGAATAGAATGGTATCCAGAGAGCGGAGAAGACAGAAGAACATCCAGAGAAAGGAGAGAACATAAGGGCATTCAGAGAGAATAGAGGACAGAAGGGAATGAAGAGAGAGCAGAGAAAAGAAGGGTATACAGAAAGAGGAGAAGACAGAAGGGCATCCAGAGAAAGGTGAGGACACAAGGGAATCCAGAGAGAGGAGAGTGAAGAAGGGCATCCAGAGAGAGGAGAGAACAGAAGGGCATCCGTAAATAGGAGAAGAGAGGAGGCATCCAGATGGAGAAGAGGACCGACGGGCATCTTGAGAGAGTAGAGGACAGTAAAGCATTCAGGGAGAGAAGAGAACAGAAGGACATCCAGAGAGAGGAGAGGACAGAAGGGTATCTAGAGAGAGAAGAGAAGAGAAGGGCATCCAGAAAGAGGAGAAGACGGAAGGGCATCAGGAGATAGGAGAAGACAGAAGGGCATCCGGAGAGAGGAGGAGACAGAATTTACTCCAGAGAGAAGACAGAGCAGAAGGGCATCCAGAGAGAGGAGAGGAAAAAAGGGCATCCACATAACATAGTACAGAAGGCCATTCAGAGAGAGGAGAAGACAGAAGGGCATCTAGATAGAGGATAGAACAAAAGGGCATCCAGAAAGAGGAGAGAAGGGAAGGGCATCCAGCGATAGGAAAAGACAAAAAGGGAATCCAGAGAAAGGAGAGCACAGAAGGGCATCCAGAGAGAGGAGAGTACAGATAGGCATCCAGAGAGAGGAGAGAAGAGAAGGGCATCCAGCAAGACTAGAAGACAAAAAGGGAATCCAGAGAGAGGAGAGAACAGCAGGGCATGCAGAGAGAGGAGAGGACAGAAGGGCATCCACAAAGAGGAGAGGACAGTAGGACATCCACAGGGAGTAGAGTGAAGAAGGGCATCCTGAGAGAGGAGAGAACCAAAGGGCATCTAGGGAAATGAGAGAACAGAAGAGAATCCAGAAAAAGGAGAGAACAGAAGGGCATCCAGAGAGAGCAGAATAATGAAGGACATCCAGAGAGAGAAGAACAGAAGGGCATCCGGAGAGAGGAAAAGACAGAAGAGCATCCAGAGAGAGGAGAGGACAGAAGGAAATCCAGTGACAGGAGAGAACAGAAGGGCATCCAGAGAGAGGAGAGGCAAAAGGGCATCCAGAGAAAGGAGAGAACAGAAGGGCATCCAGAGAGAGGAGAGAACAGAAGGGCATCCAGATAGAGAAGAGGAGTGAAGGGCATCCAGAGAGAGGTGAGGACACAAGGGCATCCAGAGAGAGGAGAGGACAGAAGGGATCCAGAGAGAGTAGAGAACATAAGGGCATCCAGAGTGAGTAGAGAATAGAATGGTATCCAGAGAGCAGAGAAGACAGAAGAACATCCAGAAAGAGAAGAGAACGTAAGGGCATCCAGAGAGAATAGAAGACAGAAGGGCATGAAGAGAGAGCAGAGAGCAGAAGGGTATCCAGAAAAAGGAGAAGATAGAAGGGCATCGGGAGATAGGACAAGACAGAAAGGCATCCAGAGAGAGGAGAGGACAGAATGGCCTCCAGAGAGAAGAGAGAGCAGAAGGGCACCCAGAGAAATGAGAGGGCAGAAGGGCATCCACAGAAAAGAGTAAAGAAGGCCATACAGAGAGAGGAGAAGACAGATGGGCCTCTAGATAGAGGAAAGAACAGAAGGGCATCTAGAGAGAGGAGAGAACAGAAGGGCATTTGAAGAGAGGAGAGAACAGAAGGGCATCCAAAGAGAAGAGAAGACAGAAGGCCATCCAGAGAGAGGAGATGACAGAAAGGCATCCAGAGAGAGGAAAGAAAAATAGGGATTCCTGAAAGAGGAGAGAACAGAAGTGCATCCAGAGAGAGGTGAAGACAGAAGGGCATCCAGAGAGGATAGGATAAAACGGCATCCAGAGAGAGGAGAAGAGAGAAGGCATCCAGATGGAGAAGAGGACTGACGGGCATCCTGAGAGAGGAGAGTACAGAAGGCATTCAGAGAGAGAAGAGAACAGAAGGGCATACAGAGAGAAGAGAGGACAGAAGGGCATCTAAAGAGAGCAGAGAACAGAAGGGCATCCAGAAAGAGGAGAAGACAGAAGGGCATCAGGAGATAGGAGAAGAGAGAAGTGCATCCAGAGAGAGGAGTGCAAAGAAGGGCATCCACATAATATAGTACAGAATACCATACAGAGAGAGGAGAAGACAGAAGGGATTCCAAAGAGAGGAGAGAACAGAAGGACATAGGGAGAGAGGATCAGACAAAAGGTCATCCAGAGTGAGGAGAAGACAGAAGGGAATTCAGAGAGAGGAAAACAAAAATAGGGAATGCAGAGAGAGGAGAGAACAGAAGTGCATCCTGAGAGAGGAGATGACAGAAGGGTATGTGGAGAGAGGAGAGAACAGAAGGGCATCCAGAAAGAGGAGAGAACAGAAGGTCATCAAGGGAGAGGAGAAGACAGAATGGAATCCAGAGAGAGGAGAGAACAGAAGGGCATCGTGAGATAGGAGAAGACAGAAGGGCATCCAGAAAGAGGAGAGCAAAGAAGGGCATCCACACAAAATATTACAGAAGGCAATACAGCGAAAGGCGAAGATGAAAGGGCATCTAGATAGAGAAGTGAACAGTAGGGCATCCAGAAAGAGGAGAGAACAGAAGGGCATCCAGAGCAGGAGAAGACAGAAGCGAATCCAGAGAGAGGAGTGAACAGAAGGGCATTCGGAGAGAGGCGAGAACAGAAGAGCATCGTGAGAGAGGAGAAGACAGAAGGTCATCCAGAGAAAGGAGAGCAAAGAAGAGCATCGACATAAAATAGTACAGAAGGCCATGTAGAGACAGGAGAAGACAGAAGGGCATTCACAGAGAGGAAAAGAAAAATAGGGAATCCAGAAAGAGGAGAGAACAGAAGTGCATCCAGAGAGAGGAGAAAACAGAAGGGCATCCAGAGAGAGGAGAAGAGAGAAGGCATCCAATGGAGAAGAGGACAGAAGGTCATCCTGAGAAACGAGAATACAAAAGGCATTTAGGAAGAGAAGAGAACAGAAGGGCATCCAGAGACAGGAGAGGACAGAAGGGCATCTAAAGAGAGCAGAGAAAAGAAGGGCATCCAGAAAGAGGAGAAGACAGAAGGGCATCGGGAGATAAGAGAATACAGAAGTGCATCCAGAGAGAGGAGAGCAAAGAAGGGCATCCACATAAAATAGTACAGAAGCCCATACAAATAGAGGAGAAGACAGAAGGGAATCCAAAGAGAGGAGAGAACAGAAGGCCATACAGAGCGAGGAGAAGACAGAAGGGCCTCCAGAGAGGAGAGGACAGAAGGGCATCCGTAAAGAGAAGAGAACAGAAGGGCATCCAGGCAGAGGATAGAACAGAAGGGCATCCAGAGAGAAGAGGACAAAAGTGCATCCAGAGAGAGGAGCGAACAGAAGGGCATCCAGAAAAGAAGAAGACAGAAGCGAATCCAGAGAGAGGAGAGAACAGAAGAGCATTGGGAGGTAGGAGAAGACAGAAGGGCATCCAGAGAGAGGAGAGCAAAGAAGGGCATCGACATAAAATAGTACAGAAGGCCATGCAGAGAGAGGAGAAGACAGAAGGGCATCTAGAGAGAGGAGAAGACAGAAGGGAATCCAGAGAAAGGAGAAGACAAAAAGGGAATCCAGAGATGACAGAACAGAAGAGCATCCAGAGAGAGGAGAGAACAGAAGGGTATCAAGAGAGAGGAGAGGACAAAAGGGTATCCAGAGAGAGGAGAGAACAGAAAGGCATCCAGAAAAAGGAGAAGACAGAAGGGCATCCAGAGACAGGAGAGGACAAAAGGACATCCTGAGAGTAGAAATAACAGAAGGGCATCCAGAGAGATGATAGAAAAAGAGAGAAAACAAAATGAGGAGAGAACAGCAGCCCATCCAGAGAGAGCATAAGACTATAGGACTTCCTGAGAGAAAAGTGGGCTGAAGGGCATCCAGAGAGAGAAGAAGACAGAAGGGCATCCAGAGAGAGATGACTGAATTGCATCCAGTGAGAGGAGAGAACACAAGGGCATCCAGGTAGAGTAGAGAACAGAAGGGCATCCAGAGAGAAGAGAGGACAGGAGGGCATCTAGAGAGAGAAGAGAACATGAGAGCATCCAGAATGAGAAGAAGACAGAAGGAAATCCAGAGAGAGGAGAGAGCAGAAGGGCATCCAGCGATAGGAGAATGCAGAAGGGCATCTGGAGAGAGGAGAGTACAGAAGGGCATCCCGAGAGAGTTGAAAACAGAAAGGCATCCAGAGAGAAGAGAGAACAGAAGAGAAAGCAGAAAGGGGAGAGAACAGAAGGGCATCCAGAGAGAGGAGAAGACTGAAGGACATCCAGAGAACAAAGAGGACAGAAGGGTATACAGAGAGAGGAGATGACAGAAGGGTATCCAGGGTGAGGAGTGAATTGAAGGGAATCCAGGGAGAAGAGAAGACACAAGGGCTTCTAGAGAGAGGAGAGAACAGAAGATCGTCCGGAAAGAGGAGTAGAGAGAAGGCATCCAGATGGAGAAGAGGACAGATGGGCATCTAGAGAGATGAGAGGACAGAAGAGCATCCAGGGAGAGAAGAGAACAGAAGGGCATCCAGAGAGAAGAGAGGACAGAAGGGTATCTAGAGAGAGCAGAGAACAGAAGGGCATCCAGAAAGAGGAGAAAACAAAAGGGCAGCCAGAGACAGCGGAGGACAGCAGGGAACCCACAGAAAAGAGAACAGAAGGATATCCAGAGTGAGGAGAAGACAGAAGGGCATCTGTATAGAGGAGAGAACAGAAAGACATCTAGAGAGAGGAAAGAACAGATGGGCATCCAGAGAGAGGAAAGGACAAAAGGGCATCCAGACAGAGGAGAAGACATAAGGGCATCCAGACAGAGGAGAAGACATAAGGGCATTCAGACAGAGGTGAAGACAGAAGGGCATTCAGAGAGAGAAGAGGACAGATGGGCATTCAGAGAGAGGAGAGAGCAGAATGGCATCCAGGAAGAGGAGAGGACAGAAGGCCATCCAGAGAGAGGAGAAAACAGAAGGGTATCAAGACAGAGGAGAGGAAAAAAGGGCATACATAAAGAGAAGAGAACAGAAGGGCATCCAGAGAAAGGAGAAGACAGAAGGTCATCCAGAGAGAGGAGAGGCAAAAGGACATCCCGAGAGAAGAAAGAATAGAATGGTATCCAGAGAGATGATAAAACAGGAGAGAAAACAGAAAGAGCAGAGAACAGCAGCCCATCCAGAGAGAGCATAAAACTGAAGGATATCCTGAGAGAGAAGAGGACTAAAGGGCATCCAGAGATAGGAGAAGATAGAAGGGCATCCAGAAAGAGGAGATGACAGAATTGTATCCAGTGAGAGGAAAGAACAGAAGGGCTTCTAGAGAGAGGAGAAGACAGAAGGGTATCCAGAGTGAGGAGAAAATTGTCAGGCATCTAGTGAAAGGAGAAAACAGAAGGGCAACTAGAGAAATGAGAACAGTAGAGAATCCAGAAAGAGCAGAGGACAGAAGGGCATCCAGGCAGAGGAGAGAATAGAAGGGCATCCAGCAAGAGGAGAAGGCAGAAGGGCATCCGGAGAGAGGAGAGGACAGAAGGGCATCCCGAGAGAGTTGAGAAGAGAAAGGCATCCAGAGAGAAGAGAGAACAGAATAGAATCCAGAAAGAGGAGAGAACAGAACGGCATCCAGAGAGAGCAGAAGACTGAAGGACATCCAGAGAACAAAGTGGAAAGAAGGGCATCCAGAGAGAGGAGAGGACAGAAAGACATCCAGGTAAAGAACAGAACAGAAAGGCATCCAGAGAGAAGAGAGGACAGAAGGGCATCTAGAAAGAGAAGAAGACAGAAGGGCATCCAGAGACAGGGGAGGACAGAAAGGCATCCACAGAAAAAAGAACAGAAGGCCGTCCAGAGTGAAGAGAATACAGAAGGACATTTGGATAGAGGAGAGAACAGAAGGGCCTCTAGAGAGAGGAGAGAACAGAAAAGCATCCAGAAAGGGGAGAGAACAGAAATGAATCCAGAGAGAGGAGAAGACAGAAGGGCATCCAGAGAGAGGAGAAGAAAGAAGGGAATCCAAAGAGAAGAGAGAACAGAAGGGCATACAGAGAGATGAGAAGACAGAAGGGCATCCCGAGAGAGGAGAGAACAGAAAGCCATTCAGAGTGAGAGAAGGCAGAAGGGCATCCAGAGAGAGGAGAGAACAGAAGGGCATCCAGAGAGAGTAAAAGACAGAAGGGAATCCAAAGAGAAGAGAAAACAGAAGGGCATACAGAGAGATGAGAAGACAGAAGGGCATCCCGAGAGAGGAGAGAACAGAAAGCCATTAAGAGTGAGAAGACAGAAGGGCATCCAGAGAGAGGAGAGAACAGAAGGTTATCCAGAAAAATGAGAGAACAGTAGGGCATCCAGAGTGAGGAGAGAACAGAAGGGCATTAAGAGAGAGGAGAGAGAATAAGGGCAGCCAGACAGAGGAGAGGACAGAAGGGAATCCAGAGAGATTAGAGGACAAAAGGGCATCCAGAGAGAGGCGAATACAGAAGTGAATCCAGAGAGAGGAGAGAACAGAAAGGCATCCAGAGTGAGGAGAAGACAGAACGGAATACAAAGTGAGGAGAGAACAGAAGGGCATACAGAGAGAGGAGAAGACAGATGGGCCTCCAGAGAGGAGAGGACAGATGTGCATCCAAAGTGTGGAGCAGATAGAAGGGCACTGGGAGAGAGGAGGGAACAGAGTGGCATCCAGAAAAAGGTGAGGACAGAAGGGCATTCAGAGAGATGAGAGAACAGAAGGGCATTCAGAGAGAGGACAGAGCAGAAGGGCATACAGAAAGAGGAGAGGACAGAAGGGAATCCAGAGAGAATAGAGGACAAAAGGGCATCCAGAGAGAGGTGAGTACAGAGGTGAATCCCGAGAGATAGGAGAGAACAGAAGAGCATACAGAGAGAGGAGAAGACAGAAGGGAATCCAAAGAGAGGAGAGAACAGAAGGGCATACAGAGAGAGGAGAAGACAGAAGGGCATACAGAGAGAGGAGAGGACAGATATGCATCCAGAGAATGGACTGTACAGAGAGCCATTCAGAGTGAGGAGAAGGCAGAATGGCATCTGGAGAGAGGAGAGAACAGAACGTCATTCAGAGAGAGGAGAGACCAGCAGGGCATTCAGAGAGAGGAGAAGACAGAAGGGCATACAGAGAGAGGAGAGGACAGATATGCATACAGAGAAAGGACAGAACAGAAAGCCATCCAGAGTGAGGAGAAGTTAGAATGGCATCCGGAGAGAGGAGAGAACAGAAGGTCATTCACAGAGAGGAGAGACCAGAAGGGCATTCAGAGAGAGGATAAAGCAGAAGGGCATTCAAAGAGAGGAGAGTACAGAAGGGCATCCAGAGAGAGGAGAGCACAGAAGGGCATCTGGAGAGATGAGAGAACAGAAGGGCATCCAGAGAGAATAGACAACATAAGGGTATCTAGAGAGATGAGAGAACAGAAGGGCATCCAGAGAGAATAGAGAAAAGAAGGGCATCTAGAGAGAGGAGAGAAGAGAAGGGCATCCAGAGAGAGGAGAAAAAAAGGGAATCCAGTGAGAGGAGAGAAAAGAAGGGCATTCAGAAGGAGGAGAGGACAAAAGGACATCCAGAGAGAGGAGAGGACAGAAGGGATGCAGAGAGAGGAGAGAACAGAAAGCCATCCAGAGAGAGGAGTAGACAGAATGGCATCTAGAGAGAGGAGAGAACAGAACGGCATCCAGAAAGAGGAGAGAATAGAAGGGCATCCATGGAAAGGAGAGGTCAGAAAGGCATCCAGAGATCAGAGAGAACACAAGTGTATCCAGTGAGAGGAGAAGACAGAAGGGAACCCAAAGAGAGGAGAGAACAGAAGGGCATCCAGAGAGAGTAGAAGACAGAAGGGCATACAGAGAGAGAAGAGGACAGATGGGCATCCAGAGAGAGGAGAGAGCATAAGGGCATCCAGGAAGAGGAGAGTATAGAAGAGAATCCAGAGAGAGGAGAGGAGAAAAGTGCATCCAGAGAGAGGAGAGAACAGATGTGAATCCAGAGAGAGGAAAGAACAGAATGGCATCCAGAGAGAGAAGAAGACAGAAGGTCATCCAGAGAGAGGAGAGAACAGAAAGCCATCCAGAGTGAGGAAAAGACAGAAGGGCATCCAGAGAGAGGAGAGAACAGAAGGTTATCCAGAAAAATGAGAGAACAATAGGGCATCCAGTGTGAGGAGAGAACAGAAGGGCATTAAGTGAGAGGAGAGAGCAGAAGGGCATCCAGACAGAGTAGAGGAAAGCAGGGAATCCAGAGAGAGTAGAGGAGAAAAGGACATCCAGAGAGAGGCGAATACAGAGGTGAATCCAGAGAGAAGAGAGAACAGAAAGGCATCCAGAGTGAGGAGAAGAAAGAACAGAATACAAGTGAGGAGAGAACAGAATGGCATACAGAGAGAGGAGAAGACAGAAGGGCATACAGAGAGAGGAGTGGACAGATATACATCAAGTTAAAGGACAGAACAGAACGCCATCCAGAGTGAGGAGAAGGCAGAATGGCATCCAGAGAGAGGAGAGAACAGAGGGGCATCCAGTAAAAGGAGAGAACAGAAGGGCATTCAGAGAGAGGAGAGACCAGAAGGGCATTCAGAGAGAGGAGAGAGCAGAAAGCCATTCAGAGAGAGGAGAGGACAGAAGGGCATTCAGAGAGAGGACAGGACAGAAGGGCATCCAGATAGAGGAGAGCACAGAAGGGCATCTGGGGAGATGAGAGAACAGAAGGGCATCCAGACAGAATAGAAAACAGAAGGGCATCTAGAGAGAGGAGAGAAGAGAAGGGCATCCAGAGAGAGGAGAAGACAAAAAGGGAATCCAGAGAGAGGAGAGAACAGAAGGGCATCAGAAAGAGAAGAGAACTGAAGGGCATCCTGAAAGGAAGATGAAAGGAAAACCCGGCCGCCGTACAGAATAGACTACTCCAGACCACGTGGTTCCAAGGGGGTTGTGGGTTTATTAAGGGGAAAGGGCAAAGGTGGGGAGAAATAGGTGGGAGAGATAAGAGGTTAAAGAGGGCGCGAGTCCGGTGTACTGCCTGTTTTATATGGGCAGTGACATAGTATCTCCCAGGTATAGGTGAGGGAGCCAGGTGGATTCTGGGAGCATTGGGCTGTTCCCTCGGCAACGATGTGGGAGTCACCTAGAAGTGACATCACTGGGTTCGGAGGCTGATACCAACATACCTCCCTTTTTCTTATTATAAAGAAAAGAAAAGTGGAGGGGAAGTCGATGGTGAAATGGGAGTTGGGGCGTGGTGTCTCTTAAACTACTTCCTGCTGTGTAGGGGCGTAGTCTATTGTGGGGAGTAGCTGGCTTTCACCATCGGGGTCCACTCAGTAGATACGTGTATCAGGTTCCTCTGTGGACAGCGGCTGGTAATCCTGTAACAGGAACTGATTAATAATTTGGTTAGAAATAATAGCACCAGGAGGATGGCAAGAAAGGGTGCTATAAAAGAGAGTATCTTGTTTTTTATATGGGTTTTTTTCAAAAAATCTTAGAACTGGAGATCTCACGTTCCTTAAAAGCAGCATTCTTCCTGGACAAACCGGCGGAGACCATTTCAGGACATCTGGTCCTCTTCGGTTCTGAAGCAACACAGCTGGAATCTCGCAGGTCTTATGGCGTTGGTGGAAGTGGTTGGTCTGTGACCTAGCATATGTATCTGACAAGACCAATATGGGCAGCCCCATAATCATCTGGTCAGTTTCTACAATAATCTTTTACCTGGTCAAGGAGAAAACAAGTGTAGAGAGCATGATATTTAAATGAGTAACGGATATAGAGATGAAAGCAGCTTGGACTGGTTCTTGGCCCCCGGCTATGGAGCAGTTTCCTGACCCTATTTGGAAAGAGATGTTTTTTAACTGTGGGGGTCTCTTGACCCTCGAACCTTCAGATGTAAGGCCTGGCCTGGATAGAGACAAGCAGCAGGGGAGGATGAGAAACCCAAGTCTAGTCAAGTGAGGTCGAACTCGGCTGCTGGAGTAGAGTCTCATGTTCTGGGATTGAGGGAAAGGTGGTTGATTTCAAAGTCCTCTGGAGCTTAATAGAGCACGGTCCTGTTAGAGTCGACATGTATGAAGAGTCGGTTTTAGGTGGGGGGATGAAAGGCTTGAGGTGAGACAAGTGGACCCAATGAGGGAGTCCCTCAAGTTTAGCAGCTGTAGGGGTCACAAGAATTACCTTAAAAGGACCCTGCCATTTGGGAGAGAGGGGTGAGGGCCGGTGATCTGGAGGGGAGAGAAGGACTTGGTCTCCAATGCTGACAGGCGGTGGACAGAGGGCAGTGTGTGGTCGAGGTAGATGGCTGTCAGCAAAGTTCCACAAGAGAGAACGGAGGTGGCAAAGTAATGGGGTGAGTAGATGGTCTGGGAGGGGAGAGCACTTAGGTGAAAGACCAGGAGTTAGGACTAGACGTCCATACATGAGTTCAAAGGGTGAGATGAGGAGAGGCCGCTTGGGGAGAACTCATAGCCTGAAAAGGGCCAGAGGTAAAAGTTTTACCCAGTCAAGGTGAAGTTCCTGTGACAGCTTAACAAGAGTGGTTTTTAAAGGGCAGTTAGTTCTTTCTACCTTACCTGAAGATTGAGGGTGGTAGGGAATATGAAAATGCCAGGGGATGTCTAAGGCCTTAGATATAATTTGAGAAACCTGGGAAGTAAATTCAGGACCATTGTCTGACTGGAGGGAGGCTGGGATGCCAAATCAGGGAATGATCTCTCGGAGGAGGAGATCAGAGACTGTCTGAGCCCTTTTGTTAGTTGTGCGGAAAGCTTCTATACAGCCTGAGAAGGTATCCACCAAAACCAGGAGGTATTTGACACGTTTGACGGCAGGCATGTGGGTAAAGTCAAGTTGCCAGTCAGTTCCAGGAAGGGAACCTCTAGCCTGGTGGGTAGGAAAAGGGGTGCTACGATACTTGGAGTTGGGATCTGACATCTGACAGATTATGCAAGAAGCAGTGATAGATTTTAAGAAACTTAAGTCCTCAGGAGTAGGCTGTGGGTGAGTCTTAACAAAATGAGACAATGCTTGGCTGTTAGGATGGAAGAGTTGGTGGAGATAGGACAGAGTTTGACGGGTATCAGGGGGTGTAGGTGGGAATATGGGTTGCAGTGTAAGAATGTCCTGGGGAGGGTGAGATGAGTCCAGGCCTCTAAGGGCTGCAGCTCTAGCTGCCTCATCAGCTCGGTTGTTTCCCTTGGAGACAATAGAGTCATCCATCCTGTGGGATCTGCAGTGGACAATCCCAATAGCTGTGGGGAGATGGGAGGCCTTTAGCATGGCCATAATTTGGTTTGCATTAGTTACTGATCCTCCTTTTGTGGTAAGTAACCCGCGCTCCTTCCAGATGGCAGCGTGGGACAGGAGGATATGGAAAGCATATTTGGAATCTGTGTAGATGTTGAGGGATTGTCCCTGTGCCAGCTGGAAGGCACGGGTAAAGGCTATTAGTTCAGCCTGTTGGTTGGTGGTGTGATCAGGAAGGGCCTGTGCCTCCACCACCTTGGTGTCTGACACTATGGCATAGCCAGCTTTCCTGGCTCCTTCATGTAAGAAGGAGCTTCCATCTGTATACCAGGTATAGGTGGCTTGGGGCAATGTGCCCTCCTGTATGTGTGAAGGATGAGGTAGTAGTTCCTCTAAAGTCTCAGTGCAGGAGTGAGATAGGGAGTGGTTAGTAGTAGGTCGAGGAAGAAGATTGGAAATATTACGAGGTGGGCATGATTGAAAGCTGAGAGTAGAGTCTTCTATTAGGGCTACCTGGAGAGAAAGAACCCTGGAGGGAGGTAGAGTCTGTAAGCCTTTATAAGTTAGGAGCCGTGACAGATTGTGGGAAGAGAGAACAGTTATGGGCGATCCCAAGGTTAGTTTCTTTGACTCTTGAATAAGGAGTTCTGCAGCTGCTAAGGTACGAATACAAGGTGCCCATCCCTGGATGGTTAGATCTAGTCTTTTTGAGAAGTATGCTACAGGTGCAAAAGATGGTCCCAGTTGGTGACCTAAGACTCCAGGAGCAAACCCCTCCTTTTCAGTTATGTAGAGAGAAAAAGGACGAGTCATGTCAGGGAGATGTAAGGCTGGGGTCTTAAGGAGAGCCTGTTGGAGCCTTTGAAAGGGCTTAGTAACAGGTTTGAGAAGAGGTTCGTGGGTGGGGCCTAATGCTGCTTCATATAAGGGTCAAAAAAGTAGGGAAAAGGAAGGAACCCAGGAGCGCAGAAAGCTAGCCATTCCTAGGAAGGATAAAATCTCTTCCTTTGTCGAAGGAACACTTAGAGACTGAATCAGATTCTTTCTATCTAAGGTGATAGCCTTGTGGGTTGGGGTAATCGCTAGTCCCAAATAGGTAACCTGAAAAGTAGACAGTTGGACTTTAGAAGGTGAGACCCTGTAGCCCCGACTGGAAAGGAAATTTAGAAGAGCAGCAGTGTCAGCTTGGCTAATCTCTAGGGAGGGGCTACAGAGAAGCACATCATCTACGTAAAGAAGAACCTTAGATCTAGGGAGAGATAGAGAGAGCAAGTCAGAAGCCAGAGCCTGGCCAAATAGGTGTGGGCTGTCCTGGAATCCCTGAGGTAGAACAGTCCAGGTAAGTTGGGTAGAAAGGTGGGTGTCAGGATCTGTCCAGGTAAAGGCAAATATGTCCTGTGATTGGGCATCTAGAGGGATAGAGAAGAATGCATCCTTGAGATCTAGGACTGAGAAATGAGAAGTCCCTGAGGGGATAGTAGAAAGAAGTGTGTAATGGTTAGCCACAACAGGATGGAGGGGAACCACTGCAGAATTAATTCGTCTGAGGTCTTGGACCAGGTGATAGGTACCATTAGGTTTCTTAACTGCTAATATAGGGGTAGTAAAGAGAGAAGAGGTAGGGCGAAGGAGTTTTTTCCTTAAGAGGTCAGAAATGATAGGCTTAAGTCCTCTGAGGCTCTGGAGGGGGAGAGGGTATTGAGCTTGGGTGATGTACCTGGTAGAGTCCAGTAACTGGATGACAACAGGAGAATGGTGTTTAGCAACAGAGGGGTTCTGGACGTCCCAAACTCGGGGGTCCACCTGAGAAACTGGTAAGGGAAATAACATGTTAGTTTTAGTAGGTTGACTGGCTAGAAGAAGGAGCAGAGGAACTGCTGGTGAGCTTGGGTTTAGGCGAATTGGGGGAGCAAAGGAAATAGAGGCTCCCAACTTAGCTAAAATATCTCTTCCCAATAAGGGGACAGGACATGTAGGCACTACCAAAAAGGAATGGGTGAGAGGTACACCCCTAAAAATGCAATTAAGTGGGGGAGTCTGGTGAGGAAGGTAAGGTTGTCCTCCTACCCCGACAATAGGAAAACGCGAAGGTGAGGTGGGTCCCCAAAACTCCGTCAGGACCGAGTAAGTGGCCCCAGTATCCAAGAGAAAGGAGATGGGTTTTCCACATATCATAATATCTACCTGAGGCTCCCTGCTAGTGATAGGCGTGGTCGGGTCGAGAGAGCTCGGGCCCCGTCAGTCCTCCATAGCCAATCCTAGAAGGTCAGCTGAAGGGTTTTCTGGGAGTGATGTCCCCCTGTTCTGAGCAACATGAGGGCAATCAACAGCCCAATGTCCCTTCTGATGGCACCTGGGGCACGGTCCCCTTGGTTTGCGAGGGTTGGGGCAAGCCCTCGCCCAATGACCTTGTTGACCACATTTATGGCAGGGGCCAGGTGGTCCCTGAGTCTTCAGGGACCAGGAGTCTGGGGTAGCGGCTGAGGCTGGTCGGATAGCCTTTGCCAGCATATGGTATTTTTGCTTTCGGGCTTTCTCATCCCTCTCATGATACACCTTAAAGGCCAATGCCAAGACTTCTGCCTGTGGAGTTAGGGGCCCCCTCTCAAATCGCCTAAGTTTAGCTTTTATGTCGGGGTAGCTCTGGGAAAAAAAGTAGGTCATCAAAAGTTGCTTACCTTCCGGATTTTCAGGGTCCAGATTGGTATACTGCAATAAAGCCTTTGTAAGGCGCTCCAGAAACTGGGACGGGTTTTCCTGTTTGTCCTGGAAAACCTCTTGGAGTTTTTCAAAGTTTACTGGCTTTAAGGCTGCCTTTCTTAGGCCTGCCAAAAGACATGTTATAAATCTATCTCTAGCTAAGATACCACCTGCGGAATTTTAATCCCATCGAGGATCCTGGTCAGGAACCGCCTCAGATCCGATTGGATATGTTCCGTCTGTCTGATGAATCTGATCTGCATGCGTTTTTGCCTCTTCCCAAACTCGCCTGTGTTCATCAGGAAGTAAATTGTTAGTGAGAATCATATGAACATCATGAAAAGTCAAGCTATAAGACTGATTGATGTACTGGAACTCTTTAATAAAGGCGGAGGAGTTAGAGGTATAGAAACCCAATCTGGTCTCTATTTGAGAGAGTTTGCTTAGTGAGAAAGGAACATGTACCCTGACAAGGCCATCTACTCCAGCCACTTCCCTCAGGGGAAGGACAGATGCTGGTTTAGGTGTCCCTGGAGGAGAAGGAATTGGAGGTTTGGCTGTGGCCCTAGAACGTGTGATAGGAGGGGTAAAGGTTGGAGCCAACACAGGGCGATTAGCATGGCCTGCAGCTGGCACAGAGGGAAGGGAGGAGGTTGAGTTAGTAGGCTCTGAGGTATCATGGGTTTTCAGCGGCATGGAAACAGGTCTGCTACGGAAGGGGGGTAGTTCCTCATCTGGATCTAAGAGTGTTGCTTTATCTAATGGGGGTTGGGGAGGTTCCATTGCTAAAAGGACCTGGGGAGGGGAACAGGCAGAACACATGGAGGGATTAGAGTGGAGGTAGATGAATGATTGGATATAGGGGACCTCTTTCCATTTACCAGACTGCTGTATGTATGTGTGAAGACCCTTTAAAATTATTGGATCTAGGGTGCCATTAGGTGGCCATTTTAAACCATCATCTAGAGGATACCGGATCCAAACTTCATTGCAGAGATGTATCAATTTGGAAGGCCTCAATGCAGGTGTTAATTTTAGAGATCTGAGGTTTTTAAGGAGACAACCCAGTGGGGAGTCTGAGGGTAAGGCCGAAGACCATGTAGTACCTATTGGGTGACAGGGACGGCTTACCGAGCTAATGTATCAGCGTCCAGATAGAAAGGCGGTAAGAAATCAGCCAACAGCCTAGGTAACCAGGTTGTCACAAGGTTACCCAAGGGGCTAGCACGAACTCCCGGAGTTCGGCGGGAAGCAGTTTACCCTGGTACCAGGCTTTCTGACAGCTGCTAGAGCTAATTGGGAGGGAGGATGTAAATTGCTTTCCAGGGGAGGGAAGTCACCCAGAGGCCAATGTCCTAAATAGTGGTTCGGCTAGGAGGCTAGTCTTAGGGACTAGGCAGACAAATGGCAACACCTCTCCACCCAAGAAAGGCTGGCTGGACCTTATTTGGATGGCTAGGGTCCCTCCCAGCCAATTAGAATTTCCTTACCAATAAGCCAGTGTGTGTTTGAAGAAATATGCAGTCTGGTATCAGGAGAGTGGAACCACGAGGTCTGTCTGTGGGCCTAACCCACGTGGCGGAGTGCCACGTGGTGGGCCACAGGTGTAGCTAATCTGTAGCAGTGGCGGAAATTTACGCTGTCCGTGATAGCAGGGATGGAGCTTAGCAGCAGTGGTGGGGGTGTTGGCTGGAGGCGGAGCAGTGGCGAGTGCAGGGTGGCTGTGCAAGGTGGGCAGCGGCTCGGGCCTGGACTGAGCTGTGCTGCGGCAGCGGCAGCCACAGCGGCCCTGTCAGGCTCGTTCCAGCGCCACAGAGTTGGCGGCTGAAGTGGCGGCTCGGTGGCCAGACCATGTGGTTCCAAGGGGGTGTAGGTTTATTCAGGGGAAAAGGGCAAAGGTGGGGAGAGATAGGTGGGAGAGATAAGAGGTTAAAGAGGGTGCGAGTCCGGTGTACTGCCTGTTTTATATGGGCAGTGATGTAGTATCTCCCAGGTATAGGTGAGGGAGCCAGGTGGATTCTGGGAGCGTGAGGCTGTTCCCTTGGCAATGATGTGGGAGTCACCTAGAAGTGACATCACTGGGTTCAGAGGCTGATACCAACAAATCCAGAGAGAGGAGAGAACAGAAATGCATCAAGGGAGAGGAGAAGACAGAAGGGAATCCAGAGAGAGGGGAGAAGAGAAGGGCATCCAGAGAGAGGAAAGAGTAGAAGGGCATCCAGGGAGCAGTGAAGACAGTAGGGCATCTGGAGAGAAGAGAGAACAGAAGGGCTTCCAGAGAGAGGAGAAGACAGAAGGGCATCCAGAGAGAGGAGAGAGCAGAAGGGCATCCAGAGAGAGGAGAGAGCAGAAGGGCATCCATAGAGAGGAGAAGATAGAAGGGAATCCAAAGAGAGGAGAAAACAGAAGGGTATTCGGATAGAGGAGAAGACAGAAGTGCATCCAGAAAAAACAGGACAGAAGGGCATCCGGAAAGAGAAGAGAACAGAAGGGCATCCAGAGAGAGGAGAGAACAGAAGGGCATCAAGAGAATAGAGGACACAAAGGCATCCAGAAAGAAAAGAGAACAGAAGTGTATCCAGAGAGAGGAGAGGACAAAAGGGCATCCAGAGAGAGGAGAGACAGAAGGATATCCAGAGAAAGAAGAAGACAGAAGGGCATCCAGGGAGAGGAGAGGACAGAAGAACGTCCCGAGAGAAGAGAGAACAGAAGCACATCCAGAAAGATGGGAAACAGGAGAGAATCCAGGAAGAGGAGAGAACAGAAGGCATTCCAGAGAGAGCAGAAGGCTGAATTACATCCAGAGAGAGAAGAGGACTGAAGGGCATCTGGAGACAGGAGAAGACAGAAGGGCATCCAGAAAGTAGAGAGGACAAAAAGGTAATCCAGAGAGAGGAGAGAACAGAAGGGCATACAGAGAGAGGAGACAACAGAAGGGTATCCAGAGAGAGGAGAGGACAGAAGGGCATCCAGAGAGAGGAGAGTGAAGAAGGCCCTAAAGAGAGAGGAGAGGATAGAAGGGATCCAGAGAGAGGAGAGAACAGAAAGCCATCCAGATAGAGGAGAAGACAGAAGGGCATCTATAGAGAGGAGAGAACAGAAGGGCATCCAGAGAGAAAAAAGATCAGAAGGGTATCCATGAAGAGGAGAGTTTAGAAGGGCATCCAGAGAGAGGAGAGAACAGAAGGGCATCCAGAGAGAGGAGAAAACAGAAAGGCATCCACAGAGAGGAGAGAACAGAAGGGAATCCAGAGTGTGGAGAAGAAAGAAAGGCATCCAGAGAGAGTAGAGAATAGAATGGTATTCAGAGAGTGGAGAAGACAGAAGAACATCCAGAGAGAGGAGAGAACATAAAGGCATCCAGAGAGAATAGAAGACAGAAGGGCATGTAGAGAGAGCAGAGAACAGAAGGGTATCCAGAAAGAGGAGCAGACAGAAGGCAATCAGGAGATAGGAGAAGACAGAAGGGAATCCAGAGAGAGGAGAGGACAGAATGGCTTCCAGAGAAAAGAGCGAGCAGAAGGGCATCCATAAAGAAGAGAGGACATAAGGTCATCCACAGAAAAGTGTACAGAAGGTCATACAGAGAGAGGAGAAGACAGAAGGGCATCTAGATAGAGGAGAGAACAGAAGGGCATCTAGAGAGTGGACAGAACAGTAGGGCATAAAGAGAGGGGAGAAGACAGAAGGGCTTAAAGAAAGTGGAGAGAACAGAAGGGAATCCAGAAAAAGGAGAAGAGAGAAGGCATCTAGATGGAGAAGAAGACAGACGGGCATCATGAGAAAGGAGAGGACAGAAGGGCATCCAGAGAGATAAGAGAACAGAAGGGCATCCAGAGATAGGAGAGGACAGCATGGCCGCCAGAAAGAAGAGAGAGCAGAAAAATATGCAGAGAGAGGTGAGTACAGAAGGGCATCCACAGAAAAGATTACAGAATGCCATACAGAGACAGGAGAAGAGATAAGGGCATCTAGATAGAGGAGAGAACAGAAGGGCATCTAGATAGAGGAGAGAACAGAAGGGCATCCAGAGAGAAAGAGGACAGAAGGACATCCAGAGAGAGGAGAGACTAGAAAGGCATCCAGAGAGACAAGAAGACATTAGGGCATCTGGAGAGAGGAGAGAACAGAAGGGCATCCCGAGAGAAGAGAGAACAGAAGCACATCCAGAAAGATGAAAGAACAAGAGAGAATCCAGGACTAGGAGAGAACATAAGGCATTCTAGAGAGAGCAGAAGACTTAAGGACATCCAGAGAGAGAAGAGGACTGAAGGGCATCTGGAGACAGACGAAGACAGAAGGGCATCCAGAGAGAGGAGAGGACAGTATGGCATCCAGAGAGAGGAGAGCACAGAATGGCATCCAGAGAAATGAGAGAAAAGAAAGGCATCCAGAGAGAATAGAGGACTGAAGGGCATCTAGAGACAGGAGAGAAGAGAAGGGCATCCAGAGAGAAGAGAAGACAAAAAGGTAATCCAGAGAGAGGAGAGAAAAGAAGGTCATACAGAGAGAGAAGACGACAGAAGGGCATTCAGAGAGAGGAGAGGAAAGGACATCCAGTGAGGAGAGTGAAGAAGGCCATCCAGAGAGAGGAGAGGACAAAAGGGATCCAGATAGAATAGAGAACAGAAAGCCATCCAGAGAGAGGAGAAGACAGAAGTGCATCTAGAGAGAGAAGAGAACAGAAGGGCATCCAGCGAGAAAAGAGAGCAGAAGGGCATCCAGAGAGAGGAGAAGACAGAAGGGCATCCAAAAAGAGGAGAAAACAGAAGGGCATCAGGAGAGAGGAGAAGACAGAAGGACATCGGGAGAGAGGAGAAGACAGCAGGGCACCTAGAGAGAGGAGAAGAAAAAAGGGCATCCAGAAAGAGGAGGGAGCAAAAGGGCATCCAGATAGAGGAGAAGCCAGTAGGGCATCCAGAGAGAGGAAAGAACAGAAGGGCATCCAGTGAGAGGAGAGGATAGAATGGCCTCCAGAGAGAGGAGAAGACAGAAGGGAATCCAGAGAGAGGAGAGAACAGAAGGGCATCTAGATAGAGGAGAGACCAGAACGGCATTCGGAGAAAGGAGAAGACAGAAGGGCATCCGGAAAGAGGATAGAAGAGAAGGCATCCAGAAAGAGGAGAGAACAGAAGGGCATCCAGAGAGAGGAGAAGACAGTAGGGCATCCGGAGAGAGGAGAGAACAGAAGGGCATCAAGAGAGAGGAGAGAGCAGAAGGGCATCCAGAGAGAGGAGAAGACAGTAGGGCATCCGGAGAGAGGAGAGAACAGAAGGGCATACGGAGAGAGGAGAGAACAGAAGGGCATCCACAGAGAGGAGAAAGCACAAGGGCATCCAGAGAGAGGAGAACACAGAAGGGCATCCAGAAAGAGGAGAAGACAGAAGGGCATCAGTGATAGGCGAAGACAGAAGGGCATCCAGAGAGAGGAGAGATAAGAAGGGCGTCCACATAAAATACTACAGAAATCCATTCAAAGAGAGGAGAAGACAGAAGGGCACCTAGATAGAAGAGAGAATAGAAAGGCATCCAGAAAGAGGAGAGAACGGAAGGGCATCCAGAAAAGGAGAAGACAGATGTGAATCCAGAGTGAGGAGAGAACTGAAGGGCATCAGGAGAGGGGAGAAGGCAGAAGGGCATTCAGAGAGAGGTGGAGACAGCAGGGCATCCAGAGAGAGGAGAAGACAGTAGGGCATCCGGAGAGAGGAGAGAACAGAAGGGCATACGGAGAGAGGAGAGAACAGAAGGGCATCCACAGAGAGGAGAAAGCACAAGGGCATCCAGAGAGAGGAGAACACAGAAGGGCATCCAGAAAGAGGAGAAGACAGAAGGGCATCAGTGATAGGCGAAGACAGAAGGGCATCCAGAGAGAGGAGAGATAAGAAGGGCATCCAGAGAGAGGAGAAGACAGTAGGGCATCTGGAGAGAGGAGAGAACAGAAGGGCATCAAGAGAGAGGAGAGAGCAGAAGGGCATCCAGAGAGAGGAGAAGACAGTAGGGCATCCGGAGAGAGGAGAGAACAGAAGGGCATACGGAGAGAGGAGAGAACAGAAGGGCATCCACAGAGAGGAGAAAGCACAAGGGCATCCAGAGAGAGGAGAACACAGAAGGGCATCCAGAAAGAGGAGAAGACAGAAGGGCATCAGTGATAGGCGAAGACAGAAGGGCATCCAGAGAGAGGAGAGATAAGAAGGGCGTCCACATAAAATACTACAGAAATCCATTCAAAGAGAGGAGAAGACAGAAGGGCACCTAGATAGAAGAGAGAATAGAAAGGCATCCAGAAAGAGGAGAGAACGGAAGGGCATCCAGAAAAGGAGAAGACAGATGTGAATCCAGAGTGAGGAGAGAACTGAAGGGCATCAGGAGAGGGGAGAAGGCAGAAGGGCATTCAGAGAGAGGTGGAGACAGCAGGGCATCCAGAGAGAGGAGAAGAAAAAAGGCAACCAGAAAGAGGAGAGAGCAAAAGGGCACCCAGATAGAGCAGAAGCCAGTAGGGCATCCAGAGATAGGAGAGAACAGAAGGGCATCTAGATAGAGGAGAGACCAGAACGGTATTTGGAAAGAGGAGAAGACAGAAGGCCATCCAGAAAGAGGAGAGAAGAGAATGCATCCAGAAAGAGGAGAGAACAGAAGGGCATCCAGAGAGGAGAAGACAGAAGGGAATCCAGAGAGAGGAGAGAGCAGAAGGGAATCCTAAGAGAGGAGATGAAAGAAGGGCATTTGGAGAGAGGAGAGAACAGAAGTGCATCCACAGAGAGGAGAAAGCACAAGGGCATCCAGAGAGAGGAGAACACAGAAGGGCATCCAGAAAGAGGAGAGATAAGAAGGGCATCCACATAAAATAGTACAGAAATCCATACAAAGAAAGAAGACAGAAGGGCATCTAGATAGAAGAGAGAATAGAAAGGCATCCAGAGTGAGGAGAGAAAAGAAGGGCCTCGGGAGAGATGAGAAGACAGAAGGGCATCCAGAGAGAGGAGAAGAAAAAAGGGCATCCAGAAAGAGGAGAAGACAGAAGGGTATCCAGAGAGAGGAGAGAACAGAAGGGCATCTAGATAGAGGAGAGACCAGAACGGCATTCGGAGAGAGGAGAAGACAGAAGGGCATCCAAAAAGAGGAGAAGACAGAAGGACATCGGGAGAGAGGAGAAGACAGAAGGGCATTCAGAGAGAGGAGAAGACAGTAGGGCATCCAGAGAGAAGAGACATCAGAAAGGCATCCAGTGAGAGGAGAGGATAGAATGGCCTCCAGAGAGAGGAGAAGACAGAAGGGAATCCAGAGAGAGGAGAGAACAGAAGGGCATCTAGATAGAGGAGAGACCTGTACAGCATTCGGAGAGAGGAGAAGACAGAAGGGCATCCAGAAAGAGGAGAGAAGAGAAGGCATCCAGAAAAAGGAGAGAACAGAAGTGCATCAAGAGAGGAGAAGACAGAAGGGAATCCAGAGAGAGGAGAGAACAGAAGGGCATCCACAGAGAGGAGAAAGCACAAGGGCTTCCAGAGAGAGGAGAACACAGAAGGGCATCCAGAAAGAGGAGAAGACAGAAGGGCATCAGTGATAGGCGAAGACAAAAGGGCATCCAGAGAGAGGAGAGATAAGAAGGGCATCCACATAAAATAGTACACAAATTCATTCAAAGAGAGGAGAAGACAGAAGGGCATCTAGATAGAAGAGAGAATAGAAAGGCATCCAGAAAGAGGAGAGAACAGAAGGGCATCCAGAAAAGGAGAAGACAGAAGCGAATCCAGAGTGAGGAGAGAACAGAAGGGCATAAGGAGACAGGAGAAGACAGAAGTGCATTCAGAGAGAGGCGAAGACAGCAGGGCATCCAGAGAGAGGAGAAGAAAAAAGGGCATCCAGAAAGAGGAGAGAGCAAAAAGGAATCCAGATAGAGGAGAAGCCAGTAGGGCATCCAGAGAGAGGAGAGAACAGAAGGGCATCCAGTGAGAGGAGAGGATAGAATGGCCTCCAGAGAGAGGAGAAGACAGAAGGGAATCCAGAGAGAGGAGAGAACAGAAGGGCATCTTGATAGAGGAGAGACCAGAACGGCATTCGGAGAGAGGAGAAGACAGAAGGGCATCCGGAAAGAGGATAGAAGAGAAGGCATCCGGAAAGAGGAGAGAACAGAAGGGCATCCAGAGAGGAGAAGACAGAAGGGAATCCAGAGAGAGGAGAAAACAGAAGAGCATCCAAAAAGAGGAGAAGACAGAAGGGCATCGGGAGAGAGAAGAAGACAGAAGGGCATTTAGAGAGAGGAGAAGACAGTAGGGCATCCAGAGAGAGGAGAGATCAGAAAGGCATCCAGTGAGAGGAGAGGATAGAATGGCCTCCAGAGAGAGGAGAAGACAGAAGGGAATCCAGAGAGAGGAGAGAACAGAAAGGCATGTAGATAGAGGAGAGACCAGAATGGCATTTGGAGAGAGGAGAAGACAGAAGGGCATCCAGAAAAAGGAGAGAAGAGAAGGCATCCAGAAAGAGGAGAGAACAGAAGGGCATCCAGAGAGAGGAGAAGACAGAAGGAAATCCAGAGAGAGGAGAGAACAGAAGGCCATCCAAAGAGAGGAGAGAGCAGAAGGGCATCCTAAGAGATGAGAAGAAAGAAGGGCATCAGGAGAGACGAAAGAACAGAAGGGCATCCACAAAGAGGAGAAAGCACAAGGTCATCCAGAGAGAGGAGAACACAGAAGGGCATCCAGAAAGAGGAGAAGACAGAAGGGCATCAGTGATAGGCGAAGACAGAAGGGCATCCAGAGAGAGGAGAGATAAGAAAGACATCCTCATAAAATAGTGCAGAAATCCATACAAAGAGATGCGAAGACAGAAGGGCATCCAGAGAGGGAGAAGACAGAAGCGAATCCAGAGTGAGGAGAGAACAGAAGGGCATCAGGAGAGAGGAGAGAACAGAAGGGCAACGGGAGAGAGGAGAAGACAGAAGGGCATTCAGAGAGAGAGATGACAGCAGGCCATCTAGAGAGAGGAAAAGAAAAATAGGGAATGCAGAGCGAGGAGAGAACAGAAGTGCATGCTGAGAGAGGAGACTGCAGAAGGGTATGCGGAGAGAGGAGAAAACAGAAGGGCATCCATAAAGAGGAGAGAACAGAAGGGCATCAAGAGAGAGGAGTAGACAGAGGGAATCCAGGGAGTGGAGAGGAGAGAGGGAAATCTCTAGAGAAGAGAGAACAGAAGGTCATCCAGAGAGACTAGAGGACAGAAGGTCATCCAGAGAGAGGAGAGAACAGAAGGGTATCCAGATAGTGGAGAAAACAGAAGGGCTTCAAGAGTAAGGAGAGAACAGAAAGGCATCCAGAAAGAGGAGAAGACTGAAGGCATCCAGGTGGAGAAGAGGATCGAAGGGCATCCTGAGAGAGGAGAGGACAAAAGGCATTCAGGGAGTGAAGAGAACAGAAGGGCATCTAGAGAGAAGAGAGGACAGAAGGGCAACGAGAGAGAGCAGAGAACAAAAGGGCATCAAGAGAGAGGAGAGAAAAGAAGGGCATCCACATAAAATAGTACAGAATGCCATACCGAGAGAGGAGAAGACATAAGGGCACCCAGAAAGAGGAGAGAACAGAAAGGTATCCAGAGAAGGAGAAGACAGAAATGAATCTAGAGAGAGGAGAAAACAAAAAGGCATTCATAGAGAGGAGAGAACAAAAGGGCATTGGGAGAGAGGAGAAGACATAAAGTCATCCAGAGAGAGGAGATTACAGAAGGGCATCCAGAGAGAGGAAAAGAAAAGTAGGTAATGCATTGAGAGGAGAGAACAGAAGTGCATCCTGAGAGAGGAGACCACAGTAGGGTATGAGGAGAGAGGAGAGAACAGAAGGGCATCCAGAACGTGGAAAGAACAGAAGGGCATCAAGAGAGAGGAGAATACAGGAGGGCATCCAGAGAGAGAAGAGGATAGAACCGCATCCAGAGAGAGAAGACAGAAGGGAATCCAGAGAGAGGAGAGAACAGAAGGGCATCCAAAACGAGGAGAGAACAGAAGGGCATCAAGAGAGAGGAGGAGACAGAAGGCAATCCAGAGACAGGAGAGGAAAGAAGGACATTCCGAGAGAAGAGAGAACAGAAGCACATCCAAAGAGAAGAGTGAACAGGAGAGAATGCAGAAAGAGGAGAGAACACAAGCCCATCTAGAGACAGCAGAAGACTGAAGGACATCCAGAGAGAGAAGAGGACTGAAGGGCAACCAGAGAGAGAAGAAGATTGATGGGCATCCAGAGAGAAGAGAGGAGAGAATGGAATCCAGTGAGAGGAGAGAACAGAAGGGCATCTAATGTTAGGGGAGAACAGAAGGGAATCCAGAGAGAGGAGAGAACAGAAGAGAATTCAGAGAGAGGAGTGTACCGAAGGGCATTTAGAAAGAGGAGAAGACAGAATGGAAGCTGGAGTGAGGAGAGGACAGAAGGGCATCAAGAGAGAGGAGAAGGGCAACCTGAGAGAGGAGAAGACAGAAGGGACTCCAAAGAGATGAGAGAACAGCAGGGCATTCAGAGTGGAGTAGACAGAAGGGCATCCAGATAGGAGAGGACAGAAGGGCATCCATAAAGAGAAGAGAACAGAAGGGCATCCAGAGAGAGGACAGAACAGAAGGGCATCCAGAGGGAAGAGGACACAAGGGAATCCAGAGAGAGGAGTGAAGAGAAGGCCATCCAGAGAAGAAGAAGACAGAAGTGAATCCAGAGAGAGGAGAGAACATAAGGGCATTCGGAGAGAGGAGATAACAGATGGGCATCGGGAGAGAGGAGAAGACAGAAGGTCATACAGAGAGAGATGACAGAAGGTCATCAAGAGAGAGGAAAAAATAGGGAATCCAGAAAGAAGAGAGAACAGAAGTGCATCAAGAGAGAGGAGAATACAGAAGTTCATCCAGAGAGAGGAGAGGATAGAACGGCATCCAGAGAGAGGAGAAGAGAGAAGGGAATCCAGAGAGAGGAGAGAACAGGAGGGCATCCAGAGAGAGGAGAGACCAGAAGGGCATTCAGAGAGAGGAGAAGACAGAAGGGCATCTGGAGAGACGAGAGGGCAGAAGAGCATCCAGAGAGAGGAGAGATCAGAAGGGCATCCAGGGAAAGGAGAAGACAGAAGGGCATCGAGATAGAGGAGAGAACAGTAGAGCATCCAGAAAGAGGAGCGAACAGAAGGGCATCCAGAGAAGGAGAAGCCAAGTGAATCCAGAGATAGGAGAGAACAAAAAGGCATTCATAGAGAAGAGAGAACAGCAGGGCATCCAGGGAGAGGAGAAGACAGAAGGGCATCCAGAGAGAGGAGAGAATAGAAGGGCATCCAGAAAGAGGAGAAAACAGAAGGGCATCAAGAGAGAGGAGAAGACAGAAAGGAATCCAGAGAGATTAGAAAATTGAAGGGCATCCAGAGAGAGGAGAAGACAGTAGGGAATCCGGAGAGAGGTGAGAACAGATGGGCATCAAGAGATAGAAGAAGATAGAAGGGCATCTGGAGAGAGGAGATGGCAGAACGGCATCTGGAGAGAGGAAAAGAAAAATAGGGAATCCAGAATGAGGAGAGAACAGAAGTGCATCCAGAGAGTGGAGAAGACAGAAGGGTATCCAGAGAGAGGAGAGGATAGAAAGGCATCCAGAGAGAGGAGAAGACAGAAGGGAATACAGAGAGAGGAGAGAAGAGAAGGGAATCCAGAGAGAGGAGAGACCAGAAGGGCATCAAGAGAGAGGAGAAGACAGAAGGGAATCCAGAGAGATTAGAAAATAGAAGGGCATCTAGAGAGAGGAGAAGACAGTAGGGCATCCGGAGAGAGGAGCGAACAGATGGGCATCCAGAGAGAGAAGAAGACAGAAGGGCATCTGGAGAGAGGAGATGACAGAAGGCCATCCAGAGAGAGGAAAAAAAACTAGGGAATCCAGAAAGAGGAGAGAACAGAAGTGCATCTAGGGAGAGGAGAATACAGCATGGTATCCAGAGAGAGGAGAGGATAGAATCGCATCCAGAGAGAGGAGAAGACAGAAGGGAATCCAGAGAGAGGAGAGAAGAGAAGGGCATCCAGAGAGAGGAGAGACCAGAAGAGCATTGAGAGAGAGAGGAGAAGACAGAAGGGCATCCGGAGAGAGGAGAGAACAGAAGGGCATCCAGAAAGAGGAGAAGAACATAAGGTCATCAAGAGAGAGGAGAAGACAGAAGGGAATCCAGAGAGAGGAGAGAACAGAAGGGCATCCTGAGGGAGGAGAGAATAGAAGGGAATCCAGAGAGAGGAGAAGACAGAAGGGCATCCAGAGAGAGGAGAGAACAGAAGGGAATCCAGAGAAAGGAGAGATCAGAAGGGCATCCAGAGATAGGAGAATTTATAAGGGCATCCAGAAAAAGGAGAAGACAGAAGGGCATCGGGAGATATGAGAAGACAGATTGGGCAACCAGAGAGAGGAGAGCAAAGAAGGGCATCCACAGAAAATAGTACAGAAGGCCATACAGAGAGAGTAGAAGACAGAAGGGCCTCTAGATACAGGAGAAAACAGAATGGCATCCAGAAAGTGGAGAGAACAGAAGGGCATCTAGAGAAGGAGAAGACAGAAGCAAATCCAGAGAGTGGAGAGAACAGAAGGGCATTCAGAGAGAAGAGAGAACAGAAGGGCATAGGGAGAGACGAGAAGACAGAAGGTCATCCAGAGAGAGGAGATAACAGAAATTAATCCAGACAGAGGAGAAGACAGAAGGGCATCTTTAGATAGAAGAAGACAGAAGGAAATCCAGAGAGAGGAGAGCAAAGATTGGAATTCACATAAAATAGTATAAAAATCCATACAGAGAGAGCAGAAGACAGAATGGCATCTGGATAGAGGAGAGAACAGAATTGCATTCAGAAAGAGGATAGAACAGAATGGCATCCAGAGAAAAAGAAGACAGAAGTGAATCCAGAGAGAGGATAGAAAAGAAGGGCATCCAGAAACAAGAGAGAACAGAAGGGCATCCAGAGAAGGAGAATATAGAAGCAAAT